>NC_069504.1:701593993-701651493 GCF_027579735.1 Bombina bombina
GTCCTTGCAAAGAAAGGTGGCTATATTGGTCACTGATTTGTTTTTGTTTTGTTTTTGAATGTCAGAAATGTATATTTGTGAATGTTGAGATGTTATATTGGTTTCACTGGTAAAAATAAATAATTGAAATGGGTATATATTTGTTTTTTGTTAAGTTGCCTAATAATTATGCACAGTAATAGTCACCTGCACACACAGATATCCCCCTAAAATAGCTATAACTAAAAACAAACTAAAAACTACTTCCAAAACTATTCAGCTTTGATATTAATGAGTTTTTTGGGTTCATTGAGAACATGGTCTTTGTTCAATAATAAAATTAATCCTCAAAAATACAACTTGCCTAATAATTCTGCACTCCCTGTATATATATATACATATATATACATATATATATATACATATATATATACATATATATATATATATATACATATATATATACATATATATATATATATATACATATATACATATACAGCAGGGGGGTCCTGGGTTTCTGAATAATCTTCCTCAGAAGAGAACAATTCTGATACCACTGATTTGTGCAGGGTACCTAGATGTGTTGCTCCTTAAGGATGTCCCCGATGAGCCCAAGGCCTGTAAAGGATTTCCTTCTGCCCCTTGCAATTGTGTGTGATTAACTGGTGGAGGTATGACAGCCATCAGTTCTAAAATTGCAGAGGACATATTGCTTCAAATTAGGGGACAGATCAGAAGAGCTTTCCTGTGGACAACCCTGGTGGGTAGTAAATACCTGGGCACTCTGCTGCATAGCATTAGACAGACATTAGCACATGCACTGGCGTTCAAAAGTTTGGGATTACTAAAACATTTCCTTATTTTCCATGAAAACATACATGAAATAAGGTTAACTAGGACATATAGTAATTGACAAGGTTAGAAATAATGAATTTTAGTGAAATAATAATTGTGTTCTTCAAACTTTGCTTTGTAAAAGAATTCTCCATGTGCAGCAATTACAGTCTTGCAGACTAGTTATCAATTTGTTGAGGTAATCTGAAGAGATTTCACCCCTTGCTTCCTGAAGCACCTCCCACAAGTTGGATTGACTTCATGCTTGCCTCTGACCATTCTATTGCTTAACCCCTGAACTGCTGAGATACATTTGGACTGCCTATTTAATGCCTGAAACCTGCTTGCCTCTGACCAATCAAACCCACAATTTCTAATGCTACAGATACTCAACTAGTCTAATGAAGGACAGTTTTATTGCTTCTTTAAATCAGAACAGTTTTTAGCTGTGCTAACGTAATTGCAAAAGGGGTTTCTAATGATCAATTAGCTTTTTTAAATGATAAACTTGGATTAACAAACACAATGTGCCATTGGAACACAGGACAGATGGTTGCTTATAATGGGCCTCTGCAGATATTTTATTAAAAATCATCTGTTTCCAGCTACAATAGTAATTTATAACATTAACAACGTCTACACTGTATTACTTTCAACACTAGTGTAAGTGGCATAACACATCAACACATCTTTAAAAAGCAAACATCATTGTTAAGAGGTTAAATAAAAAAATGGTAGATTGCCCTTCTAAAGGGTCAGGATGATGTGCTGAGACATGACTTGCATTGGTTTGTTCCATAACATACTGTATAAAGAAAAGAAAGGCAAGTATCTACATGTACATAGCAGCACAAATATATTAGAAGAGGAACAGAAAAGGTTAGCCCTCTAGGAGGAACACATAAGAATTGGTACAGTGTAAAACTGAAGACCTTAGAAGGGAATCATTGGACACTGTCTCTTTAAAATGGTAAAATTTCTTAAATTGTAAAATAAAAATACATAAAATTAACCAAGTTCTGGAAATAATGGGTGCTCACTGCTCCTTAACGTCCAGCAGAAATGTAACACTGCGCCAGCGAGATGAAAAAGAGTTAAGGCGTGCTATTTTTGTGCCAAAAGTTAACCCCTGAAGTCTCCACTCTAGCATTAACCCAAATGCTAAATGTCCTCTGTATTGTCTGTGGGAACTCTGTTGTGTGCTAAAGCAGACCTCAATAAATTTAAAGAGACAGTAATTCAATTTTAACTTTTTTTTTTTTGTAAAAGTGCCTAAAACTGTATATAGTATTAAATGGTGTATGATACTTTGACCCCAGGCTATGTGAAACATGTGTCCATGGTCATAATAAACAAGCAAGAGAAGGGCTCAACCAGGAACAAACAACTGTTCAGTGGCTGGTTCTTTTGCAGGTTGCCACCTGGGAGCAGCCTCTTTTAGCCAAACTGTGCTTTCACAGAGAACTTTATGACCCTCGAGGAAGTCTCCCCATGGTTTATGGCTGCATGTCACCGATGAGGCCCACACTAGGCTGAAACATACATAAGGGGCTTGCCATGTCTCTCGTTCAGAGAGGTATTGCCTGGTATTTCTGTGCTGGACTGTACTTTTTAGTCAGGACCAGACTGAAACACAGCAAGATGCTTCTTCTCTGTAAATGTCACATGCTGGACAAAAAGAGGCTGCTCCTAGGGTGGCTACTAGCCATAGAACAAGCTCTTACACTATTGTTAATTTAACGGTTTAAGCACTTCTTTGCTTTTATGTATAGTCATACATATGGAATACCAGGCCTGGACCATTGCTTGGAAATTATTTCTAATATAGTGTCAGGAACCAGAAAAAAACCTGGGGTTTTGACAGACCGCTTTAAATCAAATCCAGCTACTTAATTAATTTCTCTTTAGTAGAATTTGACTCATGTTCTGGTAAAGTTCTCTGTACCTCCATTAAAAGATATTCAATCTTAAACATGGAGGAGGATTCAGTATCCTGCTCTGATCATCAGACAGAAATTCACCCTCAGAAGAAGATTCTGAGGAATTCAAATCTGAGTCTAAAGAAACTGTTTAGCAGATCTGCTGAGAACCAGAAGTGCCTGAAACAACAAATACAAGCTGCTTATAGGAGACTCTTTGGTGCTTGCTTGGAAAGGGCATGGCCGCCAACATGTCAGAGTGCACACAAAAAAACTGGCTAGAATGCATAAGGAGATCCATATACGAATAGCATAGGCAAAATGGCATTTATAAATACACTTAAACAAGTGGACAGATGATCTACCACTAAAGGCTGTATAGATAAATTAATGGGGACCACTCTGGAATGCTCAGTGTAAATATGTGACACAAATAGGTATTACCACACAGTATAATATAAAACAGTATATTATATACAGTATAGTATATGATAAAACATAACTCTGGCTATGATGTTACATGTTAAAATGTACCTGCTTATAGCCTGCGGGCTATGTGAGTGCTGATGTGGGAACAGTCTTACCTGACAGGTATCAACTCCACTGAGCTTACCAGTTGCAGAACAAACTGCTATCAGTAAATAGCCCATACAGTGCAGAGCATATTACAGCAAAGGATTTAAGTGAGGAGTATATCAGCGACCAACCGGAGGAGGCTAGTGACCTGTCCCTGCGACACCTGTGGCAGGCTTGTGACTAACTCCTTCACTGGGAGAAATAGTGTCATTGTCCCATACTCTGTCTCTCAATAGCAGCTCTCTGAGAGTGAAATTCAGGCCTCAACTCAGCCTGAGAACCCCTCTCTAATGAAGATCTGAAGGGCACCTCAAATCTTCAGCCGCCTCTTGGAAGGCAAAGTTTAAAACTGGCATACCAGTGAGGTAGGAAGGATGAAGTGCTGTTGAGAGTTTGGGAAACTTTGCCTCCTCTTAGTGGCTAGGAAGTGAATCCCATAAATAATAGAACATGGACTCTCAATACCTTATGAATGAAAAATCAGATAATGTATTTATTCATCAGCCAGATTTTATCTACAAGTTTCTACCACCCCACAATATTATTTTGGGTTTAATAGGTGGAAATTTGTGGATAAAACAATTATTAATTTGGGTACAGTAGTCTAGTTTCACAATTTTGTTTAAAGTTATACACTTTAAATCACCAAAATCTCAGTTCATCTACAAGTATATGCAATTTCTTAGTATGTATATCTGAAATGCAAACACAAAGCAAGATTTCCTGCAGTGTTTACAGGTTTAATTCCTTTTTTTTTATTCTTTTCCTCATCTTACTGTTTTTGTGTATGCTAAAGAATTAACAATTTTATTCTTCACTGTTCTTCTCTGCTATCAGATGTCTCCCCAAAGGGTACTTGCCATATAAAAAGTTAAACAAATACATGTAAAGCCATCTTCACTCACCTCATTTTGCACAACATCCCCAGAAGGGCCAGAGACCTTATACTTTAGACCATTGACAGGAAGTCGAACATTCCATGTGATGCTTTGTCCAAGAGGGTTGTACACATACACTGTGAACTATGCAAAAAAAATAGATGGAACAGAAGAGAAATGTACAGATTAGGAACAGGCTGAAAAATATAACTTGGCTGATTTATATTGAAAGATGGAAATAAAGAGGAAAGATTACAGGTAGTAATTTAATTAAAAAACAGATTAGGTGAATACTGAGTATTGATAGAAATTTCTCTCCATGGTAAAAATATGTGTGGAATAAAACCATTTAAGGGGAGATCAAAGAGAGGAGGTCTTACTGGTTTGATTTATGCAATCATCCTGTGCAATCGAATAAAATATCCACTTGCACATTTCATTCTTTTCACAGCTTTAAAAAAAACAAAAAAACTGGGCATCAAAAGCAACAATACTCTAAGGTAAATTATAATCATTTTTTACACATTGATCAGCCTCTCACTTAAACAAGTTCCGTTAGATCACAGATGAGCATGGTATTGATTCACATCCTAGATATTTGTATACTTTTCGTTTTTGTCTCCAAGTCAGTTAAGAGGATTTCTATTGTAGGTGCCATATTGTTCCGGACAGCATCTGAATTAGAGTCTAAGTGCTTTGTCTTCTCTTCAACAGAGTAAACGTAGGCTTTCTTGCTTTCATGGCAAACAGGTCATTAGACAATTTCATGGGTAACAAAGTCTGTCTCCCCTCAGTCTTTCTAAATAATTCCTGAGAAATAACACATTTAGGCCTAGATTACAAGTGGAGCGCTAATGTTTCACGTGCGCGCAAACAAGCGACACATAATCAGCCATTACAAGTGGCTGGTTATTGCTACCGCAAGCTCGCAGTAGCTCTAGTTTATTTATTAAAATGTCCACCAAATGCCTTGCAAAATCAAGTGCAATATACTTTATTAAATTAATAAAAGGTGCTACTATCTTTATTTTTTAGTAAAGTAACTGCACCAAACTGGGGGCTAAAGTTGGCGGGTGTAGGTTGTTAGAAAAAAAGTGCCTTTACATTGCGGTCTATGGAACGGTGTGTTCCCTGTAAATATATATGTTTATGCTTATATATTTATGTGTTAATATGTGTGTGTGTGTGTATATATATATATATATATATATATATATATATATATATATATATATATATATATATATATATATATATATATATATATATATATATACACACACACATACATATATATATATTTTCAATTTGTTGCCATTGCTGCGTGACTTACCCCCTTCGCTGCACTAGTTCTCATGCCGTGTCTCATGTCATGAGAATGAGGCTCCCATTGGAGCCTATAGAAACATACTCTTGAGAGCGCAATGCTTCTCAGCAACGCAAAGGCAGCAAACTTGAAATACCAGCGTACATTTGTGTGCGCTGGTATTACTCAGTGGAGTGCAAAATATTGTTTTTGCGAAAGCGATATTTTGCGCTCCACTTGTAATCTATCCCTTAGTGCTCTGCACTTGCCTAAAGCCACCACATAGAGGCTTACAAGGACTTTCATAGCATGTCAAGTGTCACCTCAGCTATGTTTTCCTGGACAACTAGGAGTTACATATCTTCTTCCCTGTAACACACAGCTGTGCAAGAAAACATAGCGGATGTGGTGTAGTGAAAACAATAAAAGCCTATGGGTGGATCAGCCATGCTTCTTTTTTTTAAGAGGAACTGCTGAGCAATTATGGCAGGGAATGAAAAAGTAAAAAATTAGAAAAAAAGTGGTTGATTATACCTTATAGGGACATAAAACCCAAAATTTGTATTTAACGATTCAGATAGAAGATACAATTTTAAACAACTTTCCAATTTACTTCTATTCTCACATTTTCTTTGTTTTCTTGTTATCTTTGTTGAAAAGCAGGAAGGTAAGTTCAGGAGTGTGCACGTGTCTTCAGTACTATATGGCAGCAGTTTTGCAACAATGTTAAACATTAGTAAAAGCACAAGATGGCAGCACTATTTCCTGTCATGTAGTGCACCAGACATTTGCACGCTACCTATTTAGATATCTCTTCAACAAAGAACAACAAGAGAACATAAATTGGAAACTTAAAAAAAAAAAAAAATGTTTTGTCTCTTTAAAGGAATATAGTCAAAATTTAACTTTAATGATTTAGATAGAGCATGCAATTTTATGCAACTTTCTAATTTACTCCTATTATCAAATTTGCTTCGTTCTTTTGGTATCTTTACTTGAATTTATGCTTATGAGCCGGCCCATTTTTGGTTCAGGACCTGGGTAGTGCTTGCTGATTGGTAGCTACATTTAGACACCAATCAGAAAGTGCTACCCAGGTTCTGAACCAAAAATGATCCGGACCGGCTCTTATGCTTACATTCCTGCCTTTTCAAATAAAGATACCAAAAGAACAAAGAAAGATTGATAAGGAGTAAATTAGAAAGTTGCTTAAAATTGCTGCTCTATCTGAATCATGAAAGTTTAATTTTGACTGGACTATCCCTTTAACAATTTGCAGTAATAGTCTTGGATAACAGAGATAATATACAAAAACCTGGGCATTTTTAATTATTTAATTCAATCTATCTTCAGTCAATGTGTTCTTAAAGGGTATTAAAAATTGGCGTTTTCTAAAATGGCAGTATAAAGGTGCATAGCCTAGATTTTGTTTTGTTTGTGTTGGAATTGTATCTATAAATTCAAGAATACTTATTAACCCCTTCACTACAGGGAATTTCAGAGAAAAACTTGGCCAAAGTAGCAGAGAATTGTTAGCATTTTTGCAATCACTCCATTTAAACAGAATTAGAGGGTAGGGGTTTTAAATTTACCAATGAAAAAAAAGAAATTTATGGTTACCTGATAAATTTATTTCTTTTACGATATGACGAGTCCACGGATTTCATCCTTACTTATGGGATTACACCTCCTGGTCAGCAGGAAGAGGCAAAGAGCTCCACAGCAGAGCTGTATATATAGCTCCTCCCTTCCCTCCCACTCCAGTCATTCGACCTAAGTTAGGAAGAGAAAGGAAAAGCCAAAGGTGCAGAGGTGACTGAAGTTTAACAAAAATAAGTAAATACCTGTCTTAGAAATGACAGTGTGGGCCGTGGACTCGTCATATCGTAAAAGAAATACATTTATCAGTTAAGCATAAAATTTCCTTTTCTTTTACAAGATATGACGAGTCCACGGATTTCATCCTTACTTATGGGATACAATACCAAAGCTATAGGACACGGATGAAAGGGAGGGACAAGACAGGAACCTAAACGGAAGGCACCACTGCTTGAAGAACCTATCTCCCAAAATCAGCCTCCGATGAAGCAAAAGTATCAAATTTGTAAAATTTAGAACAAGTGTGAAGAGACTATCAAGTTGCAGCCTTGCAAATCTGTTCAACAGAAGCATCGTTTTTAAATGCCCATGAAGAAGCCACAGCCCTAGTGGAATGAGCCGTAATTCTTTCAGGAGGCTGCTGGCCAGCAGTCTCATATGCCAGACGGATGATACTCTTCAGCCAAAAAGAAAGAGAGGTAGCCGTAGCTTTTTGGCCCCTACACTTTCCAGAAAAAACAATAAATAAAGAGGATGATTGACGAAATTCTTTAGTCGCCTGCAAGTAAAACTTCAGGGGACGGACCACGTCCAAGTTATGCAACAAACGCTCCTTCTTAGAAGAAGGATTAGGACACAATGAAGGAACAACAATTTCCCGATTAATATTCTTATTAGAAACAACCTTAGGAAGAAAACCAGGTTTAGTACGTAAAACCACCTTATCAGAATGGAAAATAAGATAAGGAGAGTTACATTGTAACGCTGAAAGCTCAGAAACTCTACGAGCAGAAGAAATAGCAACCAAAAATAAAACCTTCCAAGATAACAACTTAATATCTATGGAATGCATGGATTCAAACGGAACCCCTTGAAGAACATTAAGAACTAAATTCAAACTCCAGGGTGGAGCAATTGGTCTAAACACAGGCTTGATTCTAGTCAGAGCCTGACAAAAAGACTGAACGTCTGGAACATCTGCCAAATGCTTGTGTAGTAAAATCGACAAAGCAGAAATTTGTCCCTTTAAGGAGCTTGCTGATAACCCTTTCTCCAATCCTTGGAGAAAAGAGAAAATCCTGGTAATCCTAACTCTACTCCATGAGTAGCCCTTGGATTCGCACCAATGAAGATATTTACGCCATATCTTATGGTAGATCTTTCTAGTGACAGGCTTACGTGCCTGAATCAAAGTATCGATGACCGAATCAGAGAACCCCCGCTTAGATAAAATCAAGCCTTCAATCTCCAAGCAGTCAGCTGCAGAGAAATTAAATTTGGATGATGGAAGGGTCCCTGAATGAGAAGGTCCTGCCTCAATGGAAGCTTCCACGGCGGTAGAGAGGACATGTCCACCAGATCGGCATACCAAGTCCTGCGAGGCCACGCAGGTGCGATTAGAATTACCGAAGCCCTCTCCTGTTTGATCCGTGCAATCACCCGGGGAAGGAGAGCAAACGGTGGAAACACATAAGCTAGGTTGAACGACCAAGGCACTGCCAAGGCATCTATCAGTTCGGCCTGAGGATCCCTTGACCTGGATCGGTATCTTGGGAGCTTGGCATTCTGACAAGATTCTATCAGATCCAATTCCGGTCTGCCCCATCTGAGAATCAGGGTGGCAAAGACCTCCTGATGGAGTTCCCACTCCCCCAGATGAAACGTCTGTCTGCTTAAAAAGTCCGCTTCCCAGTTGTCCACTCCTGGGATGCAAATTACTGACAGATAATAAGAGTGAGCTTCCGCCCACCGAATTATCTTGGATACTTCTGTCATCGCTAAGGAACTCCTCGTTCCTCCCTGATGATTGATGTAAGCTACAGTCGTGATGTTGTCCGACTGAAATCGGATGAATTTGGCCGAAGCCAACTGCGGCCAAGCCTGAAGCGCACTGAATATTGCTCTCAATTCCAGAATATTGATTGGAAGTAGAGACTCCAAGCGAGTCCACACCCCCTAAGCCTTCAGGGAATTCCAGACCGCACCCCAGCCTAGTAGACTGGCGTCTGTTGTCACTATCACCCAAGAGGGTCTGCGGAAACACGTCCCTTGGGACAGATGATCCGGCGACAACCACCAAAGAAGAGAGTCTCTTGTCTCCTGATCCAGACTTATCTGAGGAGACATTTGCATAATCTCCATTCCACTGCCCAAGCATGCACAGTTGTAGCGGTCTGAGATGAAATCTAGCAAACGGAATGATGTCCATTGCCGCCACCATCAATCCAATCACCTCCATGCACTGAGCCACTGATGGTCGAAGATTGGACTGAAGGGCTCAGCATGTATTCAGAATCTTTGACTTTCTGACCTCTGTCAGGAACATTTTCATGGATATAGAATCTATTAAGAGTTCCCAAGAAGGGAACCCTTGTCTGTGGAATTAGTGAACTCTTTTCTAGATTCACCTTCCACCCGTGAGTCCTCAGAAAGGACAGAACCATGTCTGTATGAGATTTTGTCAGATGGTAAGACGACGCCTGGATCAGAATATAGTCCAGATAAAGCGCCACTGCAATGCCCCGTGGCCTGAGAACCGCCAGAAGGGACCCTAGAACCTTCGTGAAGATCCAGGGTGCTGTGGCCAACCCAAAGGGAAGAGCCACAAACTGAAAATGTTTGTCCAGGAAGGTAAACCTTAGGAACTGGTGATGATCCTTGTGGATAAGAATATGAAGATATGCATCCTTCAAGTCCACGGTAGTCATATATTGACCCTCCTGGATCAATGGTATAATTGTTCGAATAGTCTCCATCTTGAAGGATGCGACTCTGAGAAACTTGTTTAGACTTTTTAGATCTAAAATAGGTGGAAACGTGCCCTCTTTTTTGGGGACCACGAAAATATTTGAGTAAAACCCCTGCCCCTGTTCCAGTATTGGAACGGGACGAATTACTCCCATAGTAGAGAGGTCTTTTACACAACGTAAGAACGCCTCTCTTTTTATCTGGTCTACAGACAATAGTGAAAGAAGAAACCTCCCCCTTGGGAGAGAATTTTTAAATTCCAGTTGATACCCTTGGGACACGATTTCCGGTGTCCAGGGGTCATGAAAATCTCTTACCCAAGCCTGGGTAAAGAGAGAAAGTCTGCCCCCTACTAGATTCGGTCCCGGATCAGGGGCCGCCCCTTCATGCTGTCTTGGGAGCAGCAGCAGGCTTCTTGGGTTGTTTACCTTTGTTCCAAGTCTGGATGGGTCTCCAGACGGACTTGGCCTGAGCAAAATTCCCTTCCTGTTTAGCGGAAGAAGAAGAAGAGGGGACTCCTTTGAATTTCCGAAGGGAACGAAAATTATTTTGTTTACCCCTCAGTTTAGCTGTTTTATCCTGAGGTATGAGATGACCCTTACCTCCCGTAATGTCAGAAATGATTTCTTTCAAGTCAGGCCCGAATAGGGTTTTTCCTTTGAAAGGAATAGCCAAAAGCTTTGACTTAGATGACACATGAGCAGACCAAGATTTTAACCATAACACTCTACGCGCTAAAATGGCAAATCCGGCATTCTTAGCCGCCAATTTGGCAATCTGAAAGGCGGCATCCGTAATAAAAGAATTAGCCAGCTTAAGAGCCTTAATTCTATCTAAAATTTCCTCTAAAGGAGTCTCAGTCTTAAGAGACTCTTCTAAGGCTTCAAACCAGAAGGCTGCCGCAGTTGTAACTGGTACAATGCAGGCCGTCGGTTGTAAAAGGAAACCCTGATAAATAAATAACTTCTTTAGAAGACCCTCTAATTTTTTTATCCATAGGGACTTTGAAAGCACAACTGTCCTCAATAGGAATAGTTGTACGCTTAGCCAGGGTAGATATAGCTCCCTCCACCTTAGGGACTGTTTGCCAAAAGTCCCGGACAGTGTCAGATATGGGATACATTTTCTTAAAATTAAGAGAAGGTGAGAACGGGATACCCGGTCTTTCCCATTCTTGCGTAATAATTTCCGAGATTCTCTTAGGAACCGGAAAAACATCAGAGTAAGCAGGCACCTCTAAGTATTTGTCCATCTTACACAATTTCTCTGGTGGTACCACAATAGAGTCACAATCATCCAGAGTCGCTAAAACCTCCCGAAGTAACAGGGGGAGGTGTTCAAGCTTAAATATGAAGGACACGACGTCCAAGTCCATCTGAGGTAACACACTTTCCGAGTCGGAAAGTTCCCCGACCCCCAATTCAGATCCCTGTGAGAGTACATCGGAAATAGCCAACAAAGCATCAGAAGTCGCAGGATTCGGATTGGCTTCTGTCCTGCTGCATTTGCCCTGCAACACTGGTAACTTAGATAAAACCTCTGTAAGGGTAGATGACATAACTGCAGCCATATCCTGCAGAGTAAATGAAGTAGACGTGGTTGAAGAACACGGCGTCGCTTGAGTGGGCGTTAAAGGTTGTGACGCTTGGGGAGAAAGTAGCGGCATACCCTGATTCTCATCAGTCTGAGAAGCATCCTTAGACATACTTGCATTAAAGAAAATCTGTTCTTTACATTGTAAGGCCCTTTCAGTACATAAGGGACAAAAAGTAAGAGGGGGTTCCACAATGGCATCTAAACACATAGAACAAGTACTTTCCAGAAGTACAGACATGTTAAACAGACTAGCAATAGCAATAATAGTCGTTCTTTACTTATCACACTCCAGGCCCCTGCACCTCGCCACAGCTCTGCTGCGGCGCCTACCTGCCCCCAGATCACACTGATCCTCCTTGAGTAGCGCTCTTAAGTCTCTCTGTACCCCTTCATGTACAAACTGACTTAGGCCCCACCGGAGCCCAGGACCTTGCTGCCGATCCGGATGAATACTGAGCAGCTGAGCGAGCGAAACTAGGCCCCGCCCACCATGGGCGTAACTCGAGCCGTACTGAGACCCGCATGGGAAGAAAAACAACATGTCGGTTTCCCAACTTATATCACTAAAAACGCCATGTGCCCCTCTGATACACACACTTTAAATAATAAAAGCGCAACAATCATTGAATATTGCTCTCCGCCAAGCCAGTTATGACATAATAACGACAGCCCTTATGCAGCAAACCGCATCTCCCAGCGTCAGCCCACACAGTATATGCAAAAGTGAAACACCAAACACACTGATAAGTAATCAAGATAAAAGGAAATTCCAGGTACACCATTTCCATTCATATAGTGCATACTGATTACCCCTCCCCAGTTTGGATACATCAGAACAGGCTGACATTATTCCCTGTCTCCCCAGAAACAAATGACTGAACATACTCCTATCACTAACACAGGCAAAGAGAATGACTGGGGTGGGAGGGAAGGGAGGAGCTATATATACAGCTCTGCTGTGGTGCTCTTTGCCACTTCCTGCTGACCAGGAGGCGTAATCCCATAAGTAAGGATGAAATCTGTGGACTCGTCATATATTGTAAAATAAAATAAAAATATATAATACATTTTATATATATATATATATATATATATATATATATATATATATATATATATATATATATATATATATTCTCATAGAAGGGCACTCACAGGATTTAAAACTTATTCAATATTTATTTCCAGTTCATGTAAAAGCAGATCAACTGTTGACGTTTTGGTCCTGCATTGGGCCTTTCTCAAAACAATTTGTTATTTCGCCACAAGTAGCCACGGCTTCAAAGCGGCATCTCGGCTGAACTCCCGAGCCATAGGCTTTGTCAGCCTGTATATTAATCTTTCTTAAGTGTAGATCACGCCCATCTCCCTGACCCCCCCAAAAAGCTCTCTAACCCTACCCCCTCCCATTGCTCCCCATTATATTTGTTACTGGTAGCCAGTCTGCCAGTAACAATTTAATTTTGTTTTTATTTTATATATATTTTTTCTGTAGTGTAGGGACCCTCCCCCCCCAAGATCACCTTTTTCTGTAGTGTAGGATCCTCCCTCCCCCGATATTTCCATAGTGTAGGGACCCATCCCTCCTTCTCCCCTTTATAAATATTTTTTCTGTAGCGGGGCCACTCAATCACTCCCCTCCTCCGCTGGGCTGCCCACCCACCTCCCTCCTTCCCTTCCACTCAGCACCAATGGAGGATCGTTACAGGGAGTGATCACTCTCTGTAACGAGTGGCGATCTGGCTACACATGGTAAGACATATAGTAAGGGAGCATGATCATATGAAGGTAGATGCCTTTTGCCCGCTAGCCTCTATTGTGGGACATAGGTTCTACGTCAACACAGTACGCTGGGCTAAGTACTGTGTGACGTATGGCCCAAGGGGTTAAAGAATAAATGATTCTGTTTAAGAAATCAATTTCTTTTAACTTGTATGCCTTTAAGCTTACTGAAAAGGCCCACAAAAGGTGAAACAATATATGGGTTTGCAACATCTCTCATTCAGAGAGGAATTGCCTCTCTGAATGAGGAGTGAGACTTAGTTGGGTCAGTGGTCCAGAATATTCACATTCCCCTGCATTATTTAACTGATTGTATACACAAAATGTCTTTCAGAGATATGTAAAGGCACTGTGCATACAAACAGGGGTCTGGGACTCAATTTGAAAAATATCATACATCTCAAAGAAAGTGTGATCATTGTTTGTATTTTACAAATTCCAAGCCTGTTTAGGTTCCTAAAGCTATGACAAGTTTTTTTTTTGCATTAGTATAAAATATTCCGTCCGTAGGTCCCAGGATCACTGTTTTCTTGGCAAAATGGCTTAAAGTGGAAAAAGCCCCAACATAATATTTTAAAATGTACTGATTGATATTACCCTGATGAATATGATTAAGCTTTATATGTATTTCTTCTTGTAATGCAACATTATCCAAAATTTAAGGGTGAAAGTATAGTAAAAGTATCTTGTACCGTGTATGGCTTTATGTCTGTTCATCCACATTGAGATAAGAAGTATCTTATTTGGTAAATTCCTTGTTATGATAGATCAGAAAAATAGGAACTGAAATAAAAAAAAATGTGTAAAAAAAAAAAAAGACTGGAGAAAGGAAGAGGCAATAGAGATGGGCACCAGAGAGAGGAATCTCATAAATATAAAAAAGCAGGATGACCAAATGGAATTAGCACATATCGGTAAAATATAAGAAAGGGTAGAAAATAAAGAAATGAAGAATAAAAAGAAAGATGTGAGAGAAATAAAAAAGGCAAAAATGAAGAATGATACAGGGAATCAGGAATGGTATACAAACAATTGAGAAAAGTTTAACAGAAACAGGCAAGCAATTTGGAAGTGGAACAATTCGTGGACTGGAGATTTGATATTTAACATAAAAAATAAATGTATATAATTGAGACAAAGAAAGAAAAACAAACAAGAAGCAAATAAAAAGAAAGACAAGGTACAAATAAGAAAAAAATAGGGAGAGTAAAAAAAAAATTAAGACTATAGAGTTAAGATTTCACTTAAATTCAACATCATTTTCTCAGCACTTTTTTTTTTTTTTTAACGACTCTGGACTATGAAAAGACATCAGATACTGAACGTCAACCTGCATAACAACCCCAAATCCATCTAATAGAGCTTAAAGGGACATTCCAGCTAAAACTGAAATGCACATGAGGGCATTTCAGTTTTGAATAGAAGCAATTTTGCAATATACATGTATTAGCAAAAACGCTTCCAGTAAAAGCTATAGCTGCTTCAAAAGTGTATTTAAGTATGCTCCGGGCACCAGCATTTTAAACACAGCAGTTGCTCAGAGAGCCTAAGTTGCTTGTACCATCTGGTAATGACTCACTTTCGGCTAGATTACGAGTTTTGCGTTATGGCTCATAATGCTGCTTTTTTACTGCCGCTGCTATTACGAGTCTTGTAGTTATAGCTGTACCGCACACCTTTTTGGCCGTAACGCAACTTAACTACCGCACCTTTTTCAATGGGACTTCCATAGCGCCGGTATTACGAGTTTTGCCTGTCTGGTCAAAAAGTGAGTGGTACAGCCTATACCGACAAGATTCGTACTGCCATCTAAAGTCAGCAGTTATGGGCTTTGCGCTACAAAGCTGTAGCATAAAACTCATAACTAAAGTGTTCCAAAGTACACTAACACCCATATCTATTAACCCCTAAAATGAAGCCCTCCCGCATTGCAAATACTAAAATAAAATGAACCCCTAATCTGCCGCTCCGGACATCGCCGCCACTATAATAAACATATTAACCCCTAAACCGACGTACTCCCGCATCGCAAACACTAGTTAAATATTATTAACCCCTAATCTGCTGCCCCCAACGTCGCCGCTACCTACCTACACTTATTAACCCCTAATCTGCCGCCCCCAATGTCGCTGCCGCCACTATACTAAAGTTATTAACCCCTAAACCTCTGGCCTCCCACATCACTAAAACTAAATAGATATATTAACCCCTAACACACCTAACTTTAATATAATTAAAAAAATCTAAATAAAAATTTCTATCATTACCTAAATAATTCCTATTTAAAACTAAATACTTACCTATAAAATAAACCCTAAGCTAGCTACAATATAACTAATAGTTACATTGTAGCTATCTTAGCTGTGAAATAAAAATGAAAACCTAAGTTTGTATTTATTTTAACTAGGTAGACTAGTTAGTAAATAGTTATTAACTATTTACTAACTACCTAGTTAAAATAAATACAAATTTACCTGTAAAATAAAACCTGAGTTACACTAACATTAACTAACAATTAAATAAATTACATTAATTAACCTTTTAAGGACATATGACGGAATTTTTCCGTCATAAAACAATTGAGCAAACTGAAAGCTGTGTCCTTAAAGGGTTAAATACAATTAACTAAATTACAAAAAAAATAAACACTAAATTACACAAAATAATAAAGAAATTATCAAATATTTAAACTAATTACACCTAATCTAATAGCCCTATCAAAATAAAAAAGCCCCCCAAAATAAAAAAAAAACCCTAGCCTAAACTAAACTACCAATAGCCCTTAAAAGGATAAAACCAAATACAGGCAGTGGGCGTGCCTGGCCGGTATTGATAAGAGGCGCCAACCAGATATATAGAGGTGATCTAAATAAAAGATATAATATATAGTAAATCTATAATAAAATATGTATAGATACAATGATAATCTCTCAAAAAATTATCAGAACATGATAATAATATGACATATAAGTAATAAAATAATAATATTAATATTATAGAGTCTAATACAATATAAATGTTGATAATTAAAAAATTAAAAAATAATTAAAAAGGTTCCAGTGGTATACTTATTCAAGACAGAAAGTTCACAATTGTTTCCCAGAGTTAGGAATAGATAAAATGTCCAAAGCTTCAGGTTCTTTTTTTGTTGTTTTTGCACTCTATATTATTATTCTTATTGGATTACCACTTAGCGATTGTATT
This sequence comes from Bombina bombina, assembly GCF_027579735.1. Taxonomy (NCBI): domain Eukaryota; kingdom Metazoa; phylum Chordata; class Amphibia; order Anura; family Bombinatoridae; genus Bombina; species Bombina bombina. The sequence continues at coordinate 701,610,637 of NC_069504.1, forward strand.
ATATATACCCCGACACAGTTACCGCTAACTTTTGGAGTGTAATTTTTAGTGCATCTAGATAGCCAATTATCCGCTATTATTGTCTTTAGATTATATGAAGTTCATGAACGTGGTTTATGACTTGCCGTGAGTCCATATGGGGTATTTATAAACTTCACCCATCATACTGATGCATACTCACTTCAATGATTTTGAGTAAGACAAATATCCACACTACTATGTGACGTTTTTTGTTTATCATTACATTCCTAACAGATGATTGGAGGTTTTAACAGAGGAGGCACCCCAGTATATGACGTATTTGAGTGTACTAACAACCCCAATAAAGGATTGGCTAAGATTATTTTTCGAGAGTTCTGACGATTATTATTATATTTTGTATTTTTGTGGACAGCTAGATTAAATGTTTCTTTGACAACAGAGACTTTATATACATATATATGTGTGGTTCACTAATCTGTCAGATTGCAGGATGCATGGATTCTTGAATCATATAGACCTCTCATGGTAACTAAGCACTTTATGCTTGCAATCAATCACACTGAAATCAGCTGTGTTACTTGTGGGTGGGAAGTTTTGTTCTGGATGTGATTGGATATGAACGGATATAAGTGTAGCAGCTATTTCATTGTTTGTACAGCCTGACGAAACCGTGCTGGGACACTGAGAAACGCGTTGCTTTTACCCTGTTTTAATAAAAACATTTTATTGTCACTTTTGCTGCTACACTTTACTATTTTCCCTGGATTGGACACTTTATTCCCATCTCAGTGTATCTACATCTAATTAAAGATTGGCTACATCCACCACCTGTAGCCTGGTATATCCAGTGAGACACATTCCTCAGTTCCTGGACTCCCCCTGGTGGGACAAGGATAGGCCGATTATTCAACGTGACACACTCTTCAATCCCTGGACTTCCCCTGGTGGGAGAAGGATATCACCTGATCCAGACGTGCCTGAGAGTCTCCCGAACAAAATTTGGATCCGGTCTGCCTGTATTGCACTTATGTGCATCACACCGCGTGAGTAGCTATTTGGCTATTTTCATATACTGCACCTACCTGTATGATCTGCACTATGTGGCGCTTTCTACGTTTTGTTTTCTAGCCCTTAAAAGGGCCTTTTGCGGGGCATTGTCCCAAAGAAATCAGCTATTTTACCTGTAAAAAAAAATACAAACAACCCCCAACAGTAAAACCCACCACCCACCACCCACACAACCCAACCCCCCAAATAAAATCCTATCTAAAAAAACCTAAGCTCCCCATTGCCCTGAAAAGGGCATTGCCCTTAAAAGGGCATTTAGCTCTTTTTCGTTGCCCAAAACCCTAAGCTAAAAATAAAACCCACCCAATAAACCCTTAATAAAACCTAAGAATAACCCCCGAAGATCCACTTACAGTTTTTGAAGACCGGACATCTATCCTCATCCAGCCGGGAGAAGTCTTCATCCAAGCGGCAAGAAGTCCTCAACGAAGCCGGAAGAAGTCTTCATCCAAGCGGCAAAAAGTGATTCTCCAGACGGGCAGAAGTCTTCATCCAGACGGCATCTTCTATCTTCACCCTTCCGACGCGGAGCAGCTCCATCTTCAAGACATCCGGAGCAGAGCATCCTCTTCTTTCAATGGCTCTTGAAGAATGAAGTTTCCTTTAAATAACGTCATCCAAGATGGTGTCCCTTGAATTCCGATTGGCTGATAGAATTCTATCAGCCAATCAAAATTAAAGGGTAAAAAATCCTATTGGCTGATGCAATCAGCCAGTAGAATTGAGCTTCAATCCTATTGGCTGATCCAATCAGCCAATAGGATTGAGCTCGCATTCTATTGGCTGATTGGATCAGCCAATAGGATTGAAGTTTAATCCTATTGGCTGATTGAATTCTATCAGCCAATCAGAATTCAAGGGACGCCATCTTGGATCCGCCGGATGTCTTGAAGATGGAGCCACTCAGCGTCGGAAGGATGAAGACAGAAGATGCCGTCTAGATGAAGACATTTGCCCGCCTGGAGGACGACTTCTTGCCGCTTGGATGAAGACTTCTCCCGCCTGGATGAGGATGGATGTCGGGTCTTCAAAAACTGTAAGTGGATTTTCGGGGGTTAGTGTTAGGTTTTATTAAGGGTTTATTTAGTGGGTTTTATTTTTAGCACACAAACCACCAAAAACAATCAGCGCAACAGTCACTCAGCAAATATATGAATATGTGTATGGGAGATATTAACTAAAGATATATATAGCAATAGAATGGACACAGCACTAAAATAGCACAAAAAATGGCAATAAATATGGATCTAAATATTACTTAATAAAGGTGTTATATCGGTAGCGAATAGTCCAAAATAATAAAAGTCCAAAACAGGTTATAAACTCAAATTGAGAACAGTCTTACTAATACTGAAAGATGGTGTCTGGAGAATTCTTTTTGAAAACGCAGTTGCAGCTGCTTGAAAAACACTGCTTGTCCTGCAGCTGATACACAGTAACTCCAATCCCACAAAAGACAGCGCAATCTGTGAAGGCAAACAGATAGACTCCAATAGTGCAATATTGTATGAAAAAAAAACAAAAAACAGCACTTTATTGACAAACACTTTAGCCAGAATACTCACAATATGCGAGATAAAAACATGCACAAAAAGGTATCTTTGTGTAGCGATATAGCCCGGTGATTGTGTGGTCAAAGGAAGCTTGGGAGAAAAGCAGCAGATTTTCCGGTCGGCGTGTGACGTCAACACCCGACAAACAGCTGATCGATGTTTCCCTTAGTCCCAATACACACAGGCTTGCCGAGCTTGCAGAGCTTGTTGCCTCAACGCGTTTCTCGCCCCCTACTGGGCGCTTTCTCAAGAGGAATAGTGATCTACCGGACTGTCTCTTCCTTGTTAATTTATATCCAGTGCAACAGCACCATCTATCTAAAGAATCAATTATTGCACTTAATATTGGAATAATATTAGATGAAGATTTGTAACCACTCAATATATTATCCTATTCTAATATCCAAAACAGTTAGTAGTCTAAATTTTTTTAAAAGTAATAATTTAACATGAGTAGACATATATTCTTATATACACAAGATTAATAAATACATGATTAGTTGGGTCCTAAAAACAGTATATTATACTTATTACTAACTTAATTAAAAAAAAATTTAAATACAAAATTTTTTTAAATACAAACAACCCCCACCAGGAAGACCCATTATTTCGGGTATCGACTCATTGACAGCAAATCTGTCGAGTTATATTGATTACTTCCTTCAACCCCTTGTTGTGAAATTAAAATCTTACTTAAAAGATGGGGTACACCTAATACATGAACTTCAAAATATCAAATGGAACAGTCAGATGAGGTTCATCACTTGTGATGTAACCTCACTGTATACGATTATCCAACATAATGTTGGAATTAAAGCTTGTTCTCATTTTTTAAAGGAAAAGGGGATGTTTCCAGACAATCAAATACGATTTTTAGAATATTGTATTAAATTTGTTTTAGAACATAATTATTTTGTTTTTGAGAAGGATTTTTTTCACCAAATATGTGGCACGGCGATGGGGACGAAATTTGCCCCATCGTATGCCAATTTATTTATGGGTCTTTTTGAAGAGAATTTTATTTGGAAAGACAGCCCTTTCAAAAACAATTTAATTTTTTATAGACGTTTTATAGATGATGTTTTTATTATTTGGGAGGGCCCTGAAACTGAAGCAATCAATTTTATTGAATTTATTAACACCAATGATTTTAATGTACAGTTTGTGGGCAATATCCAACAGCAGAAAATTGAATTTTTGGACCTATTGGTGTTTATAGAGGACAATAATATATACACCAAAAATTATAGAAAATCGGTAGACAGCAATAGTCTATTACACGCCACTAGTGGCCATTATAAAAAATGGGTTAAAAATATCCCCAAAAGTCAATTTGTTAGGATAAAAAGAAATTGTTCGAAAATAGATGACTATAATAGTGAGGCAGAAATTTTAAAAGAAAAATTGATATGCAAATCACATAATAGAGATCATTTAACACATATTATGAATGAAGTGTATCAGATAGATAGAGAATGCTTATTAAACAAACAAAAAGAAATAGCTTTAAAATCAAATACACAAACAGTTAAATTTATTACTACATATGGAGAAGGTATTATGAATGTTAAAAAAATACTTAATAAATTTTGGCCTATTCTAAAAGGGGACCCTCTGATAAAAAATGAATTAGATACAAAGCCAAATGTTGTATATAGAAAAAATACTAATTTGAAAAACATACTGGCCCCAAGTAAGTTGAAGGAACTAAAACCAGTTAAGCATAATATCAATTTTTTAAATTTAAAAGGTACCTATAGATGTCACAAAGCTAGGTGCCCCATGTGTAAATGTATTAATAAAGAAAGATCAGCTTTCACATCAACATCAGGACAGGAATATACAGTCAAACAATTTATTACGTGTAAAACCTCTTATGTAGTATATCTTTTAGAGTGTAGCTGTGGATTGAAATATGTAGGTCGTACGAAGAGATGCCTATCCAAGAGATTTAGTGAACATATTTATAATATAAAGAAGCCTATCTTAAAACATAGTGTACCAATTCACTACTCTCAAAAACATGCTTGTGATCCGAAATGCCTTACTGTGATGGGCATAGAAATGATTAAACCAAGTTCCAGGGGTGGTGACAGACTTTTGGCCCTTAGGCGCAGAGAGACATTCTGGATATACAAATTGGGAACTCTTGCGCCTAGGGGTCTAAATGTCGACTTAGATGTGGCAGCATACATAACATAAATTGTAACATTAGTGAACAATTAATAATATTATTAATAATAATAAAGGTTTTCAAGCAATTTAATTTTATTTTTAGAATTGAAAATGGATATAAAAGAAAAAATTTTTATATTAATGTATTATGTATTTATTTTTAAAAAATTTATTTTTAAATTTTTTTTTAATTAAGTTAGTAATAAGTATAATATACTGTTTTTAGGACCCAACTAATCATGTATTTATTAATCTTGTGTATATAAGAATATATGTCTACTCATGTTAAATTATTATTTTTAAAAAAATTTAGACTACTAACTGTTTTGGATATTAGAATAGGATAATATATTGAGTGGTTACAAATCTTCATCTAATATTATTCCAATATTAAGTGCAATAATTGATTCTTTAGATAGATGGTGCTGTTGCACTGGATATAAATTAACAAGGAAGAGACAGTCCGGTAGATCACTATTCCTCTTGAGAAAGCGCCCAGTAGGGGGCGAGAAACGCGTTGAGGCAACAAGCTCTGCAAGCTCGGCAAGCCTGTGTGTATTGGGACTAAGGGAAACATCGATCAGCTGTTTGTCGGGTGTTGACGTCACACGCCGACCGGAAAATCTGCTGCTTTTCTCCCAAGCTTCCTTTGACCACACAATCACCGGGCTATATCGCTACACAAAGATACCTTTTTGTGCATGTTTTTATCTCGCATATTGTGAGTATTCTGGCTAAAGTGTTTGTCAATAAAGTGCTGTTTTTTTTTCATACAATATTGCACTATTGGAGTCTATCTGTTTGCCTTCACAGATTGCGCTGTCTTTTGTGGGATTGGGTTTTATTTTTAACTTAGGGTTTTGGGGAACGAAAACGAGCTAAATGCCCTTTTAAGGGCAATGCCCTTTTCAGGGCAATGGGGAGCTTAGGTTTTTTAGATAGGATTTTATTTGGGGGGTTTGGATGTGTCGGTGGTGGGTTTTACTGTTGGGGGGTTGTTTGTATTTTTTTACAGGTAAAAGAGCTGCTTTCTTTGGGGCAATGCCCCGCAAAAGGCCCTTTTAAGGGTTATTGGCAGTTTAATGTAGGCTAGGGGTTTTTTTTTTTATTGGGGGGGGGTTATTTTGATAGTGCTATTAGATTAGGTGTAAATAGTTTAAATATTTGATAATTTTTTTTATTTTGTGTAATTTAGTGTTTTGTTTTTTTTGTAATTTAGTTAATTGTATTTAATTAATGTAATTTATTTAATTTTAGTGTAATGTTAGGTGTTAGTGTAACTCAGGTTAGGTTTTAATTACAGGTAAATTTGTATTTATTTTAAAGGGACAGTCTACACCAGAATTTTTAATGTTTTAAAAGATAGATAATCCCTTTATTACCCATTCCCCAGTTTTGCATAACCAACACAGTTATAATAATATACTTTTAACCTCTGTGATTATCTTGTATCTAAGCCACTGCAAACTGCCCCTTTATTTCAGTTCTTTAGACAGACTTGCAGTCTAGCCAATCAGTGCCTGCTCCCAGATAACTTCACGTGCACAAGCACAGTGTTATCTATATGAAATACGTGAACTAACACCCTCTAGTGGTGAAAAACTGTTAAAATGCATTCTGAAAAGAGGTGGCCTTTAAGGTCTAAGAAATTAGCATATGAACCTCCTAGGTTAAGCTTTTAACTAAGAATACCAAGAGAACAAAGCAAAATTGGTGATAAAAGTAAATTGGAAAATTGTTTAAAATTACATGCTCTATCTGAATCATGAAAGTTTATTTTGGCCTAGACTGTCCCTTTAACTAGGTAGCTAGTAAATAGTTAATAACTATTTACTAACTAGTCTACCTAGTTAAAAAAATACAAACTTAGCTGTGAAATAAAAATAAAACCTAAGATAGCTAGAATGTAACTATTAATTATATTGTAGCTAGCTTAGTGTTTATTTTATAGGTAAGTAAATAGTTTTAAATAGGAATTATTTAGGTAATGAAAGTAATTTTTATTTAGATTTATTTTAATTATATGAAAGTTAGGGGTGTTAGGGTTAGACTTAGGGGTTAATATATTTATTTAGTGTTAGTGATGTGGGAGGCCAGAGGTTTATGGGTTAATAACTTTAGTATAGTGGCGGCGGCGACGTTGGGGGCGGCAGATTAGGGGTTAATAAGTGTAGGTAGGTGTCGGCAATGTCAGGGGCAGCAGATTAGGGGTGTTTAGACTCGGGGTTTATGTTAGGGTGTTAGGTTTAAACTAAAATTTTCTTTCCCCATAGGAATCAATGGGGCTGCGTTATGGAGCTTTACGCTTCGTTATTGTAGGTGTTAGGCTTTTTTTTGCCGTCTCTTCCCATTGATGTCTATGGGGAAATCGTGCACGAGCACGTAAAACCAGCTCAAAGCAGTGCTGGTATTTGTGTGCGGTATGGAGCTCAACGCAGCCATATTGCCCGCAAATGCAGGTTTTTGGAAAACCTGTAATAGCAGCGCTATTAAAAGGTGAGCGGTGGAAATAACTTGCAAGATATTACCGAGCCGCTCATAATGCAAAACTCGTAATATGGCTGTTTGTTAATTGCTGACATGATACAAGCACCACTTGCACTCTGAGCAGCTGCAATATTTAAAATGCTGGTGCACTGAGGATATCTAGCTATGCTTCACATGCAGAAAAAAAAATATGTTAAAACTAAAACAGTTATAACTTTTAATAGAAGCAATTTTGCCAGTACCTGTATATTGCAATTATGTTTCTATTAAGAATGTAATTCATCTATGTGCATTTAACTTTTGACTGTAACGTCCATTTAATGTAAAAGTTGGAGAGCTGGTAAGCTTCCAGTCTTTTGAAACCCACTTTTAACACCATTATCGTTCCAAATGGGTTGTCAAATCTGAAACCATCTAATTCAACAATTAAATTCACTCCCTAATTATTTTTAAATGTTAATAATGATTACAATCAGGCCCGGACTCACCATAGGGCATAGCCGCCTGGCTACATTAGCCCCTCCCACTATTACAGCACATACCGAGTGCTTTCAATTTGGCAAGGGCCGTTTCCAAGCTGGCAGACCAGGCTGTTTCATGGCATGCAGATCTAACTTTTCTTTTTTTTTTTAAGTTTTTTTTTTTGCAGTCATTGGGGGGCAAGAGCGCTAAACGATAGAAACTAACTGGCTAACAGATGTAGAGCTGACGGTAGGCAGTTAGCGCAGGATGACATTTTTCATTTTGCTGCGCCTGCGCCCTGCTCTTCAGACTGTCTGTAGCTGCAGAGTCAGTCCAGGGCAAGACAAACATCGCTGTTAGCGAGGGAGCAGGGAGGAAGTTTTTAAGGTCGCTGTCTTTGACTGAGTGGCCGCAGAGGGGAACGGCAGTATTTGAAGCTCCTCAATATTTGTAAGTAAACCGGCTTAAATTAAATTCCTATGTTGCTATAGTTTTTTTTTTGTAAACATGTATTCTTTGTAGTGTCTAAAAATGTTAAGTTTTGGTGTAGGCAATAGGCAGCTATTTCAATGCGGGTTCTCCTTTCATCTCAAGGAGCTCTATGGAAGCGCAATTAAAAGCCTAGCTATCAGTTTGTAAGTAGTAAATCAATAACGCATATCAAAGTTGTGACATCAAACAAAAAAATAATTTATGTAAGAACTTACCTGATAAAATCATTTTTTATATTGGCAAGAGTCCATGAGCTAGTGATGTATGGGATATACAATCCTACCAGGAGGGGCAAAGTTTCCCAAACCTTAAAATGCCTATAAATACACCCCTCACCACACCCATAATTCATTTTAACGAATAGCCAAGTAGTGGGGTGATAAAGAAAGGAGTAAAAAGCGTCAAAGGAATTTGGAAATAATTGTGCTTTATAAAAAAATAAATCATAACCCCAATAAAAAGGGTGGGCCTAATGAACTCTTGCCAATATGAAAAAAGAAATTTATCAGGTAAGTTCTTACATAAATTATGTTTTCTTTCATGTAATTGGCAAGAGTCCATGAGCTAGTGAAGTATGGGATAGCAATACCCAAGATGTACGCAAGAGTCACTAGAGAAGGAGGGACAAAATAAAAACAGCCATTTTCCGCTGAAAAAAAAATAATCCACAACCAAAAATATAAGTTTATTCTCATAAATGAAAAACATAATTTATGTAAGAACTTACCTGATAAATTCATTTCTTTCATATTAGCAAGAGTCCATGAGCTAGTGACGTATGGGATATACATTCCTACCAGGAGGGGCAAAGTTTCCCAAACCTCAAAATGCCTATAAATACACCCCTCACCACACCCACAATTCAGTTTAACGAATAGCCAAGAAGTGGGGTGATAAAAAAGTGCGAAAGCATATAAAATAAGGAATTGGAATAATTGTGCTTTATACAAAATCATAACCACCACAAAAAAAGGGCGGGCCTCATGGACTCTTGCTAATATGAAAGAAATGAATTTATCAGGTAAGTTCTTACATAAATTATGTTTTCTTTCATGTAATTAGCAAGAGTCCATGAGCTAGTGACGTATGGGATAATGACTACCCAAGATGTGGATCTTTCCACACAAGAGTCACTAGAGAGGGAGGGATAAAATAAAGACAGCCAATTCCTGCTGAAAATAATCCACACCCAAAAATAAAGTTTAACGAAAAACATAAGCAGAAGATTCAAACCGAAACCGCTGCCTGAAGTACTTTTCTACCAAAAACTGCTTCAGAAGAAGAAAATACATCAAAATGGTAGAATTTAGAAAAAGTATGCAAAGAGGACCAAGTTGCTGCTTTGCAAATCTGGTCAACCGAAGCTTCATTCCTAAACGCCCAGGAAGTAGAAACTGACCTAGTAGAATGAGCTGTAATTCTCTGAGGCGGAGTTTTACCCGACTCAACATAGGCAAGATGAATTAAAGATTTCAACCAAGATGCCAAAGAAATGGCAGAAGCTTTCTGGCCTTTTCTAGAACCGGAAAAGATAACAAATAAACTAGAAGTCTTACGGAAAGATTTCGTAGCTTCAACATAATATTTCAAAGCTCTAACAACATCCAAAGAATGCAACGATTTCTCCTTAGAATTCTTAGGATTAGGACATAATGAAGGAACCACAATTTCTCTACTAATGTTGTTGGAATTCACAACTTTAGGTAAAAATTCAAAAGAAGTTCGCAACACCGCCTTATCCTGATGAAAAATCAGAAAAGGAGACTCACAAGAAAGAGCAGATAATTCAGAAACTCTTCTGGCAGAAGAGATGGCCAAAAGGAACAAAACTTTCCAAGAAAGTAATTTAATGTCCAATGAATGCATAGGTTCAAACGGAGGAGCTTGAAGAGCTCCCAGAACCAAATTCAAACTCCAAGGAGGAGAAATTGACTTAATAACAGGTTTTATACGAACCAAAGCTTGTACAAAACAATGAATATCAGGAAGAATAGCAATCTTTCTGTGAAAAAGAACAGAAAGAGCAGAGATTTGTCCTTTCAAAGAACTTGCGGACAAACCCTTATCTAAACCATCCTGAAGAAACTGTAAAATTCTCGGTATTCTAAAAGAATGCCAAGAAAAATGATGAGAAAGACACCAAGAAATATAAGTCTTCCAGACTCTATAATATATCTCTCGAGATACAGATTTACGAGCCTGTAACATAGTATTAATCACAGAGTCAGAGAAACCTCTTTGACCAAGAATCAAGCGTTCAATCTCTCCATACCTTTAATTTTAAGGATTTCAGATCCTGATGGAAAAAAGGACCTTGTGACAGAAGGTCTGGTCTTAATGGAAGAGTCCACGGTTGGCAAGAGGCCATCCGGACAAGATCCGCATACCAAAACCTGTGAGGCCATGCCGGAGCTACCAGCAGAACAAACGAGCATTCCTTCAGAATCTTGGAGATTACTCTTGGAAGAAGAACTAGAGGCGGAAAGATGTAGGCAGGATGATACTTCCAAGGAAGTGATAATACATCCACTGCCTCCGCCTGAGGATCCCGGGATCTGGACAGATACCTGGGAAGTTTCTTGTTTAGATGGGACGCCATCAGATCTATTTCTGGAAGTTCCCACATTTGAACAATCTGAAGAAATACCTCTGGGTGAAGAGACCATTCGCCCGGATGCAACGTTTGGCGACTGAGATAATCCGCTTCCCAATTGTCTATACCTGGGATATGAACCGCAGAGATTAGACAGGAGCTGGATTCCGCCCAAACCAAAATTCGAGATACTTCTTTCATAGCCAGAGGACTGTGAGTCCCTCCTTGATGATTGATGTATGCCACAGTTGTGACATTGTCTGTCTGAAAACAAATGAACGATTCTCTCTTCAGAAGAGGCCAAAACTGAAGAGCTCTGAAAATTGCACGGAGTTCCAAAATATTGATCGGTAATCTCACCTCCTGAGATTCCCAAACTCCTTGTGCCGTCAGAGATCCCCACACAGCTCCCCAACCTGTGAGACTTGCATCTGTTGAAATTAAAGTCCAGGTCGGAAGCACAAAAGAAGCCCCCTGAATTAAACGATGGTGATCTGTCCACCATGTTAGAGAGTGTCGAACAATCGGTTTTAAAGATATTAATTGAGATATCTTCGTGTAATCCTTGCACCATTGCTTCAGCATACAGAGCTGAAGAGGTCGCATGTGAAAACGAGCAAAGGGGATCGCGTCCGATGCAGCAGTCATAAGACCTAGAATTTCCATGCATAAGGCTACCGAAGGGAATGATTGTGACTGAAGGTTTCGACAAGCTGCAATCAATTTTAGACGTCTCTTGTCTGTTAAAGACAGAGTCATGGACACTGAATCCATCTGGAAACCCAGAAAGGTTACCCTTGTCTGAGGAATCAAAGAACTTTTTGGTAAATTGATCCTCCAACCATGATCTTGAAGAAACAACACAAGTCGATTCGTATGAGATTCTGCTAAATGTAAAGACTGAGCAAGTACCAAGATATCGTCCAAATAAGGAAATACCACAATACCCTGTTCTCTGATTACAGACAGAAGGGCACCGAGAACCTTTGTAAAAATTCTTGGAGCTGTAGCTAGGCCAAACGGCAGAGCCACAAACTGGTAATGCTTGTCCAGAAAAGAGAATCTCAGGAACTGATAATGATCTGGATGAATCGGAATATGCAGATATGCATCCTGTAAATCTATTGTGGACATATAATTCCCTTGCTGAACAAAAGGCAAGATAGTCCTTACAGTTACCATCTTGAACGTTGGTATTCTTACATAACGATTCAATATTTTTAGATCCAGAACTGGTCTGAAGGAATTCTCCTTCTTTGGTACAATGAAGAGATTTGAATAAAACCCCATCCCCTGTTCCGGAACTGGAACTGGCATAATTACTCCAGTCAACTCTAGATCTGAAACACATTTCAGAAATGCTTGAGCTTTTACTGGATTTACTGGGACACGGGAAAGAAAAAATCTCTTTGCAGGAGGTCTCATCTTGAAACCAATTCTGTACCCTTCTGAAACAATGCTCTGAATCCAAAGATTGTGAACAGAATTGATCCAAATTTCCTTGAAAAAACGTAACCTGCCCCCTACCAGCTGAGCTGGAATGAGGGCCGCACCTTCATGTGGACTTAGAAGCAGGCTTTGCCTTTCTAGCTGGCTTGGATTTATTCCAGACTGGAGATGGTTTCCAAACTGAAACTGCTCCTGAGGATGAAGAATCAGGCTTTTGTTCTTTATTGAAACGAAAGGAACGAAAACGATTATTAGCCCTGCTTTTACCTTTAGATTTTTTATCATGTGGTAAAAAAGTTCCTTTCCCACCAGTAACAGTTGAAATAATGGAATCCAACTGAGAACCAAATAATTTGTTACCCTGGAAAGAAATGGAAAGTAAAGTTGATTTAGAAGCCATATCAGCATTCCAAGTTTTAAGCCATAAAGCTCTTCTAGCTAAAATAGCTAGAGACATAAACCTGACATCAACTCTGATAATATCAAAAATGGCATCACAGATAAAATTATTAGCATGCTGTAGAAGAATAATAATATCATGAGAATCATGATGTGTTACTTGTTGCGCTAAAGTTTCCAACCAGAAAGTTGAAGCTGCAGCAACATCAGCCAAAGATATAGCAGGTCTAAGAAGATTACCTGAACACAGATAAGCTTTTCTTAGAAAGGATTCAATTTTCCTATCTAAAGGATCCTTAAACGAAGTACCATCTGACGTAGGAATAGTAGTACGTTTAGCAAGGGTAGAAATAGCCCCATCAACTTTAGGGATTTTGTCCCAAAATTCTAATCTGTCAGAAGGCACAGGATATAATTGCTTAAAACGTTTAGGAGGAGTAAATGAATTACCCAATTTATCCCATTCTTTGGAAATTACTGCAGAAATAGCATTAGGAACAGGAAAAACTTCTGGAATAACCACAGGAGCTTTAAATACTTTATCCAAACGTTTAGAATTAGTATCAAGAGGACCAGAATCCTCTATTTCTAAAGCAATTAGTACTTCTTTAAGTAAAGAACGAATAAATTCCATTTTAAATAAATATGAAGATTTATCAGCATCAACCTCTGAGACAGAATCCTCTGAACCAGAAGAGTCATCAGAATCAGAATGATGATGTTCATTTAAAAATTCATCTGTAGGGAGAGAAGTTTTAAAAGATTTTTTACGTTTACTAGAAGGAGAAATAACAGACATAGCCTTCTTTATGGATTCAGAAACAAAATCTCTTATATTATCAGGAACATTCTGCACCTTAGATGTTGAAGGAACTGCAACAGGCAATGGTACTTTACTAAAGGAAATATTATCTGCTTTAACAAGTTTGTCATGACAATCAATACAAACAACAGCTGGAGGAATAGCTACCAAAAGTTTACAGCAGATACACTTAGCTTTGGTAGATCCAGCACTAGACAGCGATTTTCCTGTAGTATCTTCTGACTCAGATGCAACGTGAGACATCTTGCAATATGTAAGAGAAAAAACAACATATATATATAAAGCAAAATTGATCAAATTCCTTAAATGACAGTTTCAGGAATGGGAAAAAATGCCAAAGAACAAGCTTCTAGCAACCAGAAGCAATGAAAAATGAGACTTAAATAATGTGGAGACAAAAGCGGCGCCAATAAGACGCCCACATTATTTGGCGCCTAAATGCTTTTTGGCGCCAAAATGACGCCACATCCGGAACGCCGACACTTTTGGCGCAAAATAACGTCAAAAAAATGACGCAACTTCCGGCGACACGTATGACGCCGGAAACGGAAATTAATTTTTTTTTTGCGCCAAAAAAGTCCGCGCCAAAAATGAGGCAATAAAATGAAGCATTTTCAGCCCCCGCGAGCCTAACAGCCCACAGGGAAGAGTCAAATTTTTGAAGGTAAGAAAAAATGATTAAATTAAATGCATTATCCCAAATATGAAACTGACTGTCTGAAAATAAGGAAAGTTGAACATTCTGAGTCAAGGCAAATAAATGTTTGAATACATATATTTAGAACTTTATAAACAAAGTGCCCAACCATAGCTTAGAGTGTCACAGAAAATAAGATTTACTTACCCCAGGACACTCATCTACATGTTTGTAGAAAGCCAAACCAGTACTGAAACGAGAATCAGCAGAGGTAATGGTATATATAAGAGTATATCGTCGATCTGAAAAGGGAGGTAAGAGATGAATCTCTACGACCGATAACAGAGAACCTATGAAATAGACCCCGTAGAAGGAGATCACTGCATTCAAATAGGCAATACTCTCCTCACATCCCTCTGACATTCACTGCACGCTGAGAGGAAAACCAGGCTCCAACTTGCTGCGGAGCGCATATCAACGTAGAATCTAGCACAAACTTACTTCACCACCTCCATCGGAGGCAAAGTTTGTAAAACTGAATTGTGGGTGTGGTGAGGGGTGTATTTATAGGCATTTTGAGGTTTGGGAAACTTTGCCCCTCCTGGTAGGAATGTATATCCCATACGTCACTAGCTCATGGACTCTTGCTAATTACATGAAAGAAAGAAAAACTTAAAACATAAGCAGAAGAATCAAACTGAAACAGCTGCCTGAAGAACTTTTCTACCAAAAACTGCTTCTGAAGAAGCAAATACATCAAAACGGTAGAATTTAGTAAATGTATGCAAAGAAGACCAAGTTGCTGCTTTGCAAATCTGATCAACTGATGCTTCATTCTTAAAAGCCCATGAAGTGGAGACTGATCTAGTAGAATGAGCTGTAATTCTCTGAGGCAGGGCTTGACCCGACTCCAAATAAGCTTGATGAATCAAAAGCTTTAACCACAAAGCCAAGGAAACAGCAGAAGCCTTCTGACCTTTGCTAGAACCAGAAAAGATAACAAATAGACTAGTCTTCCTGAAATCTTTAGTAGCTTCAAGATAATATTTCAAAGCTCTTACCACATCCAAAGAATGTAAGGATCTCTCCAAATAATTCTTAGGATTAGGATACAAGGAAGGGACAACAATTTCTCTACTAATGTTGTTAGAATTCACAACCTTAGGTAAGAATTTAAATGAAGTCTGCAAAACTGCCTTATCCTGATGAAAAATCAGAAAAGGAGATTCACAAGAAAGAGCAGATAATTCAGAAACTCTTCTAGCAGAAGAGACGGCCAAAATGAACAACACTTTCCAAGAAAGTAGTTTAATGTCCAAAGAATGCATAGGCTGAAAAGGAGGAGCCTGTAAAGCCTTCAAAACCAGATTAAGACTCCAAGGAGGAGAGATTGATTTAATGATAGGCTTGATACGAACCAAAGCCTGTACAAAACAGTGAATATCAGGAAATTTAGCAATCTTTCTGTGAAATAAAACAGAAAGAGCAGAGATTTGAACCTTCAAGGAACTTGCAGACAAACCTTATATAAACCATCCTGAAGAAACTGTAAAATTCTAGGAATTCTGAAAGATTGCCAAGAAAATTTATGAGAAGAACACCATGAAATATAAATCTTCCAAACTAGATAATAAATCTTTCTAGAAACAGATTTATGAGCCTGTAATATAGTATTAATCACTGAGTCAGAGAAACCTCTATGACTAAGCACTAGGCGTTCAATTTCCATACCTTTAAATGTAATGATTTGAGATCCTAATGGAAAAACAGACCTTGAGACAGAAGGTCCGGCCTTAATGGAAGTGGCCAAGGTTGGCAACCGGACATACGAACAAGATCCGCATACCAAAACCTGTGAGGCCATGCTGGAGCCACCAGCAACACAAACGATTGCTCCATGATGATTTTGGAGATCACTCTTGGAAGAAGAACTAGAGGCGGGAAAATATAAGCAGGTTGATAACACCAAGGAAGTGGCAACGTATCCACTGCTTCCGCCTGAGGATCCCTGGATCTGGACAGGTAACTGGGAAGTTTCTTGTTTAGATGAGAAGCCATCAGATCTCTGGAAGACCCCACATCTGAACAACCTGAGAAAACACATCTGGATGGAGGGACCACTCCCCCGGATGTAAAGTCAGACGGCTGAGATAATCCGCCTCCCAATTGTCTATACCTGGGATATGAACCGCAGAAATTAGACAGGAGCTGGATTCCGCCCAAGAAAGTATCCAAGATACTTCTTTCATAGCTTGGGGACTGTGAGTCCCACCCTGATGATTGACATATGCCACAGTTGTGATATTGTCTCTCTGAAAACAAAACAAAGGTTCTCTCTTCAACAGAGGCCAAATCTGAAGAGCCCTGAAAATCGCACGGAGTTCCAAAATATTGATTGGTAATCTCGCCTCTTAAAATTTCCAAACCCCTTGTGCTGTCAGAGATCCTCAAACAGCTCCCCAGCCTGAAAGACTCGCATCTGTTGTGATCCCCATCAACTTTGGGGATCTTTTCCCAAAACTCCAATGTAACTGCTGGCAAAGGATACAATTTTTTAAACCCTGAAGAAGGAATAAAAGAAGTACCAGGCCTATTCCATTCCTTAGAAATCATATCAGAAATAGCATCAGGAACTGGAAAAACTTCTGGAGTAACCACAGGAGGTTTATAAACAGAATTTAAACGTTTACAAGTTTTAATATCAAGAGGACTAGTTTCCTCAATATCCAATGTAATCAACACTTCTTTTAACAAAGAACGAATATACTGTATTCCATTTTAAATAAAACATAATTTATGTAAGAACTTACCTGATAAATTCATTTCTTTCATATTAGCAAGAGTCCATGAGCTAGTGACGTATGGGATATACATTCCTACCAGGAGGGGCAAAGTTTCCCAAACCTTAAAATGCCTATAAATACACCCCTCACCACACCCACAATTCAGTTTAATGAATAGCCAAGAAGTGGGGTGATAAGAAAGGAGCAAAAGCATCTAAAATAAGGAATTGGAATAATTGTGCTTTATACAAAAAAAAAATCATAACCACCACAAAAAGGGTGGGCCTCATGGACTCTTGCTAATATGAAAGAAATTAATTTATCAGGTAAGTTCTTACATAAATTATGTTTTCTTTCATGTAATTAGCAAGAGTCCATGAGCTAGTGACGTATGGGATAGCAGATACCCAAGATGTGGAACTTCCACTCAAGAGTCACTAGAGAGGGAGGGATAAAAATAAAGACAGCCAATTCCGCTGAAAAAAACATAATTTATGCTTACCTGATAAACTTATTTCTCTTGTAGTGTATCCAGTCCACGGATCATCCATTACTTGTGGGATATTCTCCTTCCCAACAGGAAGTTGCAAGAGGATCACCCACAGCAGAGCTGCTATATAGCTCCTCCCCTCACTGCCATATCCAGTCATTCGACCGAAACAAGCCGAGAAAGGAGAAACCATAGGGTGCAGTGGTGACTGTAGTTTAATTAAAATTTAGACCTGCCTGAAAGGACAGGGCGGGCCGTGGACTGGATACACTAC
Organism: Bombina bombina; assembly: GCF_027579735.1. Classification (NCBI taxonomy): domain Eukaryota; kingdom Metazoa; phylum Chordata; class Amphibia; order Anura; family Bombinatoridae; genus Bombina; species Bombina bombina. The sequence goes on from NC_069504.1 coordinate 701,628,304, forward strand.
AAGAGAAATAAATTTATCAGGTAAGCATAAATTATGTTTTCTCTTGTTAAGTGTATGCAGTCCACGGATCATCCATTACTTGTGGGATACCAATACCAAAGCTAAAGTACACGGATGATGGGAGGGACAAGGCAGGAACTTAAACGGAAGGAACCACTGCCTGTAGAACCTTTCTCCCAAAAACAGCCTCCGAAGAAGCAAAAGTATCAAATTTGTAAAATTTGGAAAAAGTATGAAGCGAAGACCAAGTTGCAGCCTTGCAAATCTGTTCAACAGAGGCCTCATTTTTAAAGGCCCAGGTGGAAGCCACAGCTCTAGTAGAATGAGCTGTAATCCTTTCAGGAGGCTGCTGTCCAGCAGTCTCATAGGCTAAATGGATTATACTCCGAAGCCAAAAAGAAAGAGAGGTTGCCGAGGCCTTCTGACCTCTCCTCTGTCCAGAATAAACAACAAACAGGTTAGATGTTTGGCGAAAATCTTTAGTAGCCTGTAAGTAAAACTTCAAGGCACGGACTACGTCTAGATTATGCAAAAAAGACGTTCCTTCTTTGAAGAAGGATTAGGACATAATGATGGAACAACAATCTCTTGATTGATATTCTTGTTAGAAACCACCTTAGGTAAAAACCCAGGTTTTGTACACAGAACAACTTTATCTGAATGAAAGATCAGATAAGAAGAAGCACAATGTAAGGCAGATAACTCCAAGACTCTTCGAGCCGAGGAAACAGCCATCAGAAAAAGAACTTTCCATGAAAGAAGTTTGATATCAATAGAATGAAGGGGTTCAAACGGAACCCCTTGAAGAACTTTAAGAACCAAGTTTAAGCTCCATGGAGGAGCAACAGGTTTAAACACAGGCTTAATTCTAACTAAAGCCTGACAAAATGCCTGAACGTCTGGAAATTCTGCCAGACGCTTGTGTAAAAGAATAGACAGAGCAGAAATCTGTCCCTTTAAAGAACTAGCTGATAATCCTTTGTCCAAACCCTCTTGGAGGAAGGACAATATCCTAGGAATCCTAACCCTACTCCATGAGTAATTCTTGGATTCACACCAATGAAGATATTTACGCCATATCTTGTGGTAAATTTTCCTGGTGACAGGCTTTCGTGCCTGTATTAAGGTATCAATTACTGACTCGGAGAAGCCACGCTTTGATAGGATCAAGCGTTCAATCTCCATGCAGTCAGTCTCAGAGAAAGTAGATTCGGATGATTGAAAGGACCTTGTATTAGAAGGTCTTGTCTCAGAAGCAGAGTCCATGGTGGAAAGGATGACATGTCCACTAGGTCTGCATACCAGGTCCTGCGTGGCCACGCAGGCGCTATCAATATCACCGATGCTCTTTCCTGTTTGATTTTGGCAATCAGACGAGGGAGCAGAGGAAACGGTGGAAACACATAAGCCAGGTTGAAGAACCAAGAAGCTGCTAGAGCATCTATCAGTGCCGCTTCTGGGTCCCTGGACCTGGATCCGTAACAAGGAAGCTTGGCGTTCTGGCAAGACGCCATGAGATCCAATTCTGGTTTGCCCCAACGGAGAACCAATTGAGCAAACACCTCCGGATGGAGTTCCCATTCCCCCGGATGAAAAGTCTGATGACTTTTCTACACCTGGGATATGGATCGCTGACAGGTGGCAAGAGTGAGTCTCTGCCCAGCGAATTATCTTGGAGACTTCCGATATCGCTAGGGAACTCCTGGTTCCCCCTTGATGGTTGATGTAAGCCACAGTCGTGATGTTGTCCGACTGAAATCTGATGAACCTCAGTGTTGCTAGCTGAGGCCAAGCCAGAAGAGCATTGAATATTGCTCTTAACTCCAGAATATTTATTGGGAGGAGTTTCTCCTCCTGAGTCCATGAACCCTGAGCCTTCAGGGAGTTCCAGACTGCACCCCAACCTAGAAGGCTGGCATCTGTTGTTACAATTGTCCAATCTTGTCTGCGAAAGGTCATACCCTTGGACAGATGGGCCCGAGATAACCACCAGAGAAGAGAATCTCTGGTTTCCTGATCCAGATTTAGTAGAGGGGACAAATCTGTGTAATCCCCATTCCACTGACTGAGCATGCATAATTGCAGCGGTCTGAGATGCAGGCGCGCGAATGGCACTATGTCCATCGCCGCTACCATTAAGCCGATTACTTCCATGCACTGAGCCACCGTGGGGCGCGGAATGGAGTGAAGAACACGGCAAGCATTTAGAAGTTTTGATAACCTGGACTCCGTCAGGTAAATTTACATTTCTACAGAATCTATTAGAGTCCCTAGGAAGGAAACCCTTGTGAGAGGAGATAGAGAACTCTTTTCTTCGTTCACTTTCCACCCATGCGACCTCAGGAATGCCAGAACTATCTCTGTATGAGATTTGGCAATTTGAAAGCTTGACACCTGTATCAGGATATCGTCCAGGTAAGGAGCCACCGATATGCCTCGCGGTCTTAGGACCGCCAGAAGTGAGCCCAGAACCTTTGTAAAAATACTTGGGGCTGTAGCCAACCCGAATGGAAGAGCTACAAATTGGTAATGCCTGTCTAGAAAGGCAAACCTCAGGAACTGATGATGATTCTTGTGAATCGGAATGTGAAGGTAGGCATCCTTTAAGTCCACTGTGGTCATGTACTGACCTTCTTGGATCATGGGTAAAATGGTTCGAATAGTTTCCATCTTGAATGACGGAACTCTGAGGAATTTGTTTAGGATCTTTAAATCCAAAATTGGCCTGAAGGTTCCCTCTTTTTTGGGAACCACAGATTTGAATAAAACCCCTGTCCTTGTTCCGTCCGCGGAACTGGATGGATCACTCCCATTACAAGGAGATCTTGTACGCAGCTTAGGAATGCCTCTTTCTTTATCTGGTTTGCAGATAATCTTGAAAGGTGAAATCTCCCTTGTGGAGGAGAAGCTTTGAAGTCCAGAAGATATCCCTGAGATATGATCTCCAACGCCCAGGGATCCTGAACATCTCTTGCCCACGCCTGGGCGAAGAGAGAGAGTCTGCCCCCTACTAGATCTGTTGTCGGATAGGGGGCCGCTCCTTCATGCTGTCTTAGAGGCAGCAGCAGGCTTTCTGGCCTGCTTGCCCTTGTTCCAGGACTGGTTAGGTTTCCAGGCCTGCTTGGATTGAGCAAAAGTTCCCTCTTGTTTTGAAGCAGAGGAAGTTGATGCTGCACCTGCCTTGAAATTTCGAAAGGCACGAAAATTAGACTGTTTGGCCTTTGATTTGGCCCTGTCCTGAGGAAGGGTATGACCCTTACCTCCAGTAATGTCAGCAATAATTTCTTTCAAACCAGGCCCGAATAAGGTCTGCCCCTTGAAAGGAATGTTGAGTAATTTAGACTTTGAAGTCACATCAGCTGACCAGGATTTGAGCCATAGCGCCCAACGCGCCTGGATGGCGAATCCGGAATTCTTAGCCGTTAGTTTAGTCAAATGAACAATGGCATCAGAAACAAAATGAGTTAGCTAGCTTAAGAGTTCTAAGCTTGTCAACAATTTCAGTCAATGGAGCTGTATGGATGGCCTCTTCCAGGGCCTCAAACCAGAATGCCGCCGCAGCAGTGACAGGCGCAATGCATGCAAGGGGCTGTAAAATAAAACCTTGTTGAATAAACATTTTCTTAAGGTAACCCGCTAATTTTTTTATCCATTGGATCTGAAAAAGCACAACTGTCCTCAACCGGGATAGTGGTACGCTTTGCTAAAGTAGAAAAAACTGCTCCCTCCACCTTAGGGACAGTCTGCCATAAGTCCCGTGTAGTGGCATCTATTGGAAACATTTTTCTAAATATAGGAGGTGGGGGAAAGGGCACACCGGGCCTATCCCACTCCTTACTAATAATTTCTGTAAGCCTTTTAGGTATTGGAAAAACATCAGTACTCACCGGCACTGCATAGTATTTATCCAGCCTACACAATTTCTCTGGCACTGCAATTGTGTCACAGTCATTCAGAGCAGCTAATACCTCCCCAAGCAATACACGGAGGTTCTCAAGCTTAAATTTAAAATTAGAAATCTCTGAATCAGGTCTCCCCGATTCAGAGACGTCACCCACAGACTGAAGCTCTCCGTCCTCAGGTTCTGCATATTGTGACGCAGTATCAGACATGGCTCTTACAGCATCTACGCGCTCTGTATCTCGTCTAACCCCAGAGCTATCGCGCTTGCCTCTCAATTCAGGCAATCTGGATAACACCTCTGACAGGGTATTATTCATGATTGCAGCCATGTCCTGCAAAGTAATCGCTATGGGCGTCCCTGATGTACTTGGCACCATATTAGCGTGCGTCCCTTGAGCGGGAAGGCGAAGGGTCCGACACGTGGGGAGAGTTAGTCGGCATAACTTCCCCCTCGACAGACCCCTCTGGTGACAATTCTTTTATAGATAAAGACTGATCTTTACTGTTTAAGGTGAAATCAATACATTTAGTACACATTCTCCTATGGGGCTCCACCATGGCTTTTAAAATAATGAACAAGTATCCTCTGTTTCAGACATGTTTGTACAGACTAGCAATGAGACTAGCAAGCTTGGAAAACACTTTAAAGCAAGTTAACAAGCAATATAAAAAAACGTTACTGTGCCTTTAAGAGAAACAAATTTTGACAAAATTTGAAATAACAGTGAAAAAAGGCAGTTACACTAACAACATTTTTACAGTGTATGTAACAAGTCAGCAGAGCATTGCACCCACTTGCAAATGGATGATTAACCCCTTAATAACAAAAACAGAATAATAAATGACAAAAACGTTTTTTAAACACAGTCACAACAACTGCCACAGTCTACTGTGATTGTTACCCTCCTCAAACACGACTTTGAAGCCTTTTGAGCCCTTCAGAGATGTCCTGTATCATGCAGAGGGAAGCTGAATGTCTCTGTCAGTATTTTTAGCTGCACAGAAAAGCACTAAAAAAGGCCCCTCCCACTCATATTACAACAGTGGAAAGCTTCAGGAAACTGTTTCTAGGCAAAAATCAAGCCAGCCATGTGGAAAAAAAACTAGGCCCCAATAAGTTTTGTCACCAAACATATATAAAAACGATTAACATGCCAGCAAACGTTTTATATTAAACTTTTATAAGAGTATGTATCTCTGTTAATAAGCCTGATACCAGTCGCTATCACTGCATTTAAGGCTTAACTTACATTAATCCGGTATCAGCAGCATTTTTCTAGCAAATTCCATCCCTAGAAATATATTAACTGCACATACCTTATTGCAGGAAAACCTGCATGCCATTCCCCCTCCGAAGTTACCTCACTCCTCAGAATATGTGAGAACGGCAGTGGATCTTAGTTACTTCTGCTAAGATCATAGAAATCACAGGCAGATTCTTCTTCTAATGCTGCCTGAGATGAAACAGTACACTCCGGTACCATTTAAAAATAACAAACTTTTGATTGAAGTTAAAAAACGAACTATAATACACCACTCTCCTCTTACTACGTCCATCTTTGTTGAGAGTTGCAAGAGAATGACTGGGTATGGCAGTGAGGGGAGGAGCTATATAGCAGCTCTGCTGTGGGTGATCCTCTTGCAACTTCCTGTTGGGAAGGAGAATATCCCACAAGTAATGGATGATCCGTGGACTGGATACACTTAACAAGAGAAATTAATCCACTACCCAAATCAAAAGTTTCAATTTTTATAATGAAAAAAACTGAAATATAAGCAGAAGAATCAAACTGAAACAGCTGCCTAACAAATGCAAGGTAACATGACAATGCAATAGCACTTAGTCTGAACTTCAAAAAAGTAGAAGATTTTGTCCTTTTAACAATGCTAAACAAATCATAATCCGATACTTGATCTTAAAGTATTCAACCAGAAAGATGCAGCAATTGCAACATCAGCCAAATAAATTACAGGTCTATGAAAAGTACCTGAAAATAATTTTCCTTAAGACATGACCATCTGAAGGAAAAAGAAAAATACTATTTGCTATAAGAATAATAGTATATTTAGCAGGAGTAGAGATAGCCCCATTAACTTGGGGAATCTTTCCTCAAAACTGAAAACTAACTGCCGGCAAAGAATACAATTTAAAAACCTTAAAGGACTAAAAGAAAATTCTCAGCCTATTCCTTTCCCTAGTATCAGGAACTGGAAAAAAACCTCTGAAGAAACCACAGAAGATAAATAAGCAGAATTTAAATGTTAGCTAGTCTTTAAAATCAAAAGAACTAGATAAATCAATATCCAAAATAATCAACACCTTTTGAACAAGGAACAAATGTACTCTATTAAAGAATAAAAAACATAATTTATGTAAAAACTTACCTGATAAATTCATTTCTTTCATATTAGCAAGAGTCCATGAGCTAGTGACGTATGGGATATACATTCCCACCAGGAGGGGCAAAGTTTCCCAAACCCCAAAATGCCCATAAATACACCCCTCACCACACCCACAATTCAGTTTAACGAATAGCCAAGAAGTGGGGTGATAAAAAAGTGCGAAAGTATATAAAATAAGGAATTGGAATAATTGTGCTTTATACAAAATCATAACCACCACAAAAAAAGGGCGGGCCTCATGGACTCTTGCTAATATGAAAGAAATGAATTTATCAGGTAAGTTCTTACATAAATTATGTTTTCTTTCATGTAATTAGCAAGAGTCCATGAGCTAGTGACGTATGGGATAATGATTACCCAAGATGTGGATCTTTCCACACAAGAGTCACTAGAGAGTAGGGGTGCCTAAAATAATCGATTCTGCGATGCATCGCGATGCAGCCTGTTAACGATGCTGCATCGATGCAGTGCAGATCAGAATCGATTCAGGGGTGACATCATCGCGCAACGTCACGTGACCCCGCCTCTCTCACATAGCAGACGAGCCGACAGCATTTGTGTCAGGATTAATCTGGTTACAGCCCCCAGCTACACCACATCAGGACTTGCTGTGCACTCTGCGCAGATATCTGACCCAGAGAGCATTACCAATAGACCTCCTCTCACATGTTCCGGTCAGGAATTTTTATGACACCTATCCTAAAGAGCCGACAGCAGCCTCATGTAAACAGTGAATCTTTTCTTGTATTATAGATTCACTGTTTACTGTTGCGGTCTCTGCTGCATGTTTCCTCTCTGTCAGACCCCTAGCCCAAACGAGCATTTGAGGGTTGCTGTAAAACTTTTGACTTGCTGTATCTAATAGCAACCCTCAAATGCTCCTTTGGGCTAGGGGTCTGACAGAGAGGAAACATGCAGCAGAGACCGCAACAGTAAACAGTGAATCTATAATACAAGAAAAGATTCACTGTTTACATGAGGCTGCTGTCGGCTCTTTAGGATAGGTGTCATAAAAATTCCTGACCGGAACATGTGAGAGGAGGTCTATTGGTAATGCTCTCTGGGTCAGGTTTCAGATGTCTGCATGTACTCTGTGAGAATGTTTGAGTGAGTACACTGCTGCTGGTTTTCCTTTGTAAAATAAATCTACACATACATATCTGTGCATATTGTAGCATTATGTTTATAAGTGCTCTTCCATCTTACACAGTTGTTTAAAAGATTATTATATATACACACACACACACACTATATATATATATATATATATATATATATATATATATATATATATATATATATATAGTGTGTGTATGTATAGATCTCTCTCTCTATATATATATATATATAAATAAATGTGTGTATGTGTATATATATATATATATATATATATATATATATAAGTGTGTGTGTATATATATATATATATATATATATATATATATATATATATAAAATATGGAATAGAACAAGATCATGAAAATCATAGGCAGTAATCGTGATGCATCGCGATGCATCGTAGAATCGAATCGTATCGAATCGTTACGATGATAATCGTAATCGAATCGAATCGTGAGACAAGTGAAGATGCGCAGCTCTACTAGAGAGGGAGGGATAAAATAAAGACAGCCAATTCCTGCTGAAAATAATCCACACCCAAAATAAAGTTTAATGAAAAACATAAGCAGAAGATTCAAACTGAAACCGCTGCCTGAAGTACTTTTCTACCAAAAACTGCTTCAGAAGAAGAAAATACATCAAAATGGTAGAATTTAGTAAAAGTATGCAAAGAGGACCAAGTTGCTGCTTTGCAAATCTGATCAACCGAAGCTTCATTCCTAAACGCCCAGGAAGTAGAAACTGACCTAGTAGAATGAGCTGTAATCCTCTGAGGCGGAGTTTTACCCGACTCAACATAGGCAAGATGAATTAAAGATTTCAACCAAGATGCCAAAGAAATGGCAGAAGCTTTCTGGCCTTTTCTAGAACCGGAAAAGATAACAAATAGACTAGAAGTCTTTCGGAAAGACTTAGTAGCTTCAACATAATATTTCAAAGCTCTAACAACATCCAAAGAATGCAACAATTTCTCCTTAGAATTCTTAGGATTAGGACATAATGAAGGAACCACAATTTCTCTACTAATGTTGTTGGAATTCACAACTTTAGGTAAAAATTCAAAAGAAGTTCGCAACACCGCCTTATCCTGATGAAAAATCAGAAAAGGAGACTCACAAGAAAGAGCAGATAATTCAGAAACTCTTCTGGCAGAAGAGATGGCCAAAAGGAACAAAACTTTCCAAGAAAGTAATTTAATGTCCAATGAATGCATAGGTTCAAACGGAGGAGCTTGAAGAGCTCCCAGAACCAAATTCAAACTCCAAGGAGGAGAAATTGACTTAATGACAGGTTTTATACGAACCAAAGCTTGTACAAAACAATGAATATCAGGAAGAATAGCAATCTTTCTGTGAAAAAGAACAGAAAGAGCAGAGATTTGTCCTTTCAAGGAACTTGCGGACAAACCCTTATCTAAACCATCCTGAAGAAACTGTAAAATTCTCGGTATTCTAAAAGAATGCCAAGAAAAATGATGAGAAAGACACCAAGAAATATAAGTCTTCCAGACTCTATAATATATCTCTCTAGATACAGATTTACGAGCCTGTAACATAGTATTAATCACAGAGTCAGAGAAACCTCTTTGACCAAGAATCAAGCGTTCAATCTCCATACCTTTAAATTTAAGGATTTCAGATCCTGATGGAAAAAAAGGACCTTGTGACAGAAGGTCTGGTCTTAACGGAAGAGTCCACGGTTGGCAAGAGGCCATCCGGACAAGATCCGCATACCAAAACCTGTGAGGCCATGCCGGAGCTACCAGCAGAACAAACGGAGCATTCCTTCAGAATCTTGGAGATTACTCTTGGAAGAAGAACTAGAGACGGAAAGATATAGGGCAGGATGATCTTCCAAGGAAGTGATAATGCATCCACTGCCTCCGCCTGAGGATCCCGGGATCTGGACAGATACCTGGGAAGTTCTCATGAGAGGGAGGGATAAAATAAAGACAGCCAATTCCTGCTGAAAATAATCCACACCCAAAATAAAGTTTAATGAAAAACATAAGCAGAAGATTCAAACTGAAACCGCTGCCTGAAGTACTTTTCTACCAAAAACTGCTTCAGAAGAAGAAAATACATCAAAATGGTAGAATTTAGTAAAAGTATGCAAAGAGGACCAAGTTGCTGCTTTGCAAATCTGATCAACCGAAGCTTCATTCCTAAACGCCCAGGAAGTAGAAACTGACCTAGTAGAATGAGCTGTAATCCTCTGAGGCGGAGTTTTACCCGACTCAACATAGGCAAGATGAATTAAAGATTTCAACCAAGATGCCAAAGAAATGGCAGAAGCTTTCTGGCCTTTTCTAGAACCGGAAAAGATAACAAATAGACTAGAAGTCTTTCGGAAAGACTTAGTAGCTTCAACATAATATTTCAAAGCTCTAACAACATCCAAAGAATGCAACAATTTCTCCTTAGAATTCTTAGGATTAGGACATAATGAAGGAACCACAATTTCTCTACTAATGTTGTTGGAATTCACAACTTTAGGTAAAAATTCAAAAGAAGTTCGCAACACCGCCTTATCCTGATGAAAAATCAGAAAAGGAGACTCACAAGAAAGAGCAGATAATTCAGAAACTCTTCTGGCAGAAGAGATGGCCAAAAGGAACAAAACTTTCCAAGAAAGTAATTTAATGTCCAATGAATGCATAGGTTCAAACGGAGGAGCTTGAAGAGCTCCCAGAACCAAATTCAAACTCCAAGGAGGAGAAATTGACTTAATGACAGGTTTTATACGAACCAAAGCTTGTACAAAACAATGAATATCAGGAAGAATAGCAATCTTTCTGTGAAAAAGAACAGAAAGAGCAGAGATTTGTCCTTTCAAGGAACTTGCGGACAAACCCTTATCTAAACCATCCTGAAGAAACTGTAAAATTCTCGGTATTCTAAAAGAATGCCAAGAAAAATGATGAGAAAGACACCAAGAAATATAAGTCTTCCAGACTCTATAATATATCTCTCTAGATACAGATTTACGAGCCTGTAACATAGTATTAATCACAGAGTCAGAGAAACCTCTTTGACCAAGAATCAAGCGTTCAATCTCCATACCTTTAAATTTAAGGATTTCAGATCCTGATGGAAAAAAGGACCTTGTGACAGAAGGTCTGGTCTTAACGGAAGAGTCCACGGTTGGCAAGAGGCCATCCGGACAAGATCCGCATACCAAAACCTGTGAGGCCATGCCGGAGCTACCAGCAGAACAAACGAGCATTCCTTCAGAATCTTGGAGATTACTCTTGGAAGAAGAACTAGAGACGGAAAGATATAGGCAGGATGATACTTCCAAGGAAGTGATAATGCATCCACTGCCTCCGCCTGAGGATCCCGGGATCTGGACAGATACCTGGGAAGTTTCTTGTTTAGATGAGACGCCATCAGATCTATTTCTGGAAGTTCCCACATTTGAACAATCTGAAGAAATACCTCTGGGTGAAGAGACCATTCGCCCGTATGCAACGTTTGGCGACTGAGATAATCCGCTTCCCAATTGTCTATACCTGGGATATAAACCGCAGATTTTAGACAGGAGCTGGATTCCGCCCAAACCAAAATTCGAGATACTTCTTTCATAGCCAGAGGACTGTGAGTCCCTCCTTGATGAGTGATGTATGCCACAGTTGTGACATTGTCTGTCTGAAAACAAATGAACGATTCTCTCTTCAGAAGAGGCCAAAACTGAAGAGCTCTGAAAATTGCACGGAGTTCCAAAATATTGATCGGTAATCTCACCTCCTGAGATTCCCAAACTCCTTGTGCCATCAGAGATCCCCACACAGCTCCCCAACCTGTGAGACTTGCATCTGTTGAAATTACAGTCCAGGTCGGAAGCACAAAAGCCCCCTGAATTAAACGATGGTGATCTGTCCACCACGTTAGAGAGTGTCGAACAATCGGTTTTAAAGATATTAATTGAGATATCTTTGTGTAATCCTTGCACCATTGATTCAGCATACAGAGCTGAAGAGGTCGCATGTGAAAACGAGCAAAGGGGATCGCGTCCGATGCAGCAGTCATAAGACCTAGAATTTCCATGCATAAGGCTACCGAAGGGAATGATTGTGACTGAAGGTTTCGCAAGCTGAAATCAATTTAAGACGTCTCTTGTCTGTTAAAGACAGAGTCATGGACACTGAATCTATCTGGAAACCCAGAAAGGTTACCCTTGTCTGAGGAATCAATGAACTTTTTGGTAAATTGATCCTCCAACCATGATCTTGAAGAAACAACACAAGTCGATTCGTATGAGATTCTGCTAAATGTAAAGACTGAGCAAGTACCAAGATATCGTCCAAATAAGGAAATACCACAATACCCTGTTCTCTGATTACAGACAGAAGGGCACCGAGAACCTTTGTAAAAATTATTGGAGCTGTAGCTAGGCCAAACGGCAGAGCCACAAACTGGTAATGCTTGTCCAGAAAAGAAAATCTCAGGAACTGATAATGATCTGGATGAATCGGAATATGCAGATATGCATCCTGTAAATCTATTGTGGACATATAATGCCCTTGCTGAACAAAAGGCAAGATAGTCCTTACAGTTACCATCTTGAACGTTGGTATCCTTACATAACGATTCAATATTTTTAGATCCAGAACTGGTCTGAAGGAATTCTCCTTCTTTGGTACAATGAAGAGATTTGAATAAAACCCCATCCCCTGTTCCGAAACTGGAACTGGCATAATTACTCCAGCCAACTCTAGATCTGAAACACAATTCAGAAATGCTTGAGCTTTCACTGGATTTACTGGGACACGGGAAAGAAAAAATCTCTTTGCAGGAGGTCTCATCTTGAAACCAATTCTGTACCCTTCTGAAACAATGTTCTGAATCCAAAGATTGTGAACAGAATTGATCCAAATTTCTTTGAAAAAACGTAACCTGCCCCCTACCAGCTGAGCTGGAATGAGGGCCGCACCTTCATGTGGACTTAGAAGCAGGCTTTGCCTTTCTAGCAGGCTTGGATTTATTCCAGACTGGAGATGGTTTCCAAACTGAAACTGCTCCTGAAGATGAAGGATTAGGCTTTTGTTCTTTGTTGAAACGAAAGGAACGAAAACGATTATTAGCCCTGTTTTTACCCTTAGATTTTTTATCCTGTGGTAAAAAAGTTCCTTTCCCACCAGTAACAGTTGAGATAATAGAATCCAACTGAGAACCAAATAATTTGTTACCCTGGAAAGAAATGGAAAGTAGAGTTGATTTAGAAGCCATATCAGCATTCCAAGTTTTAAGCCATAAAGCTCTTCTAGCTAAAATAGCTAGAGACATAAACCTGACATCAACTCTGATAATATCAAAAATGGCATCACAGATAAAATTATTAGCATGCTGAAGAAGAATAATAATATCATGAGAATCATGATCTGTTACTTGTTGCGCTAAAGTTTCCAACCAAAAAGTTGAAGCTGCAGCAACATCAGCCAATGATATAGCAGGTCTAAGAAGATTACCTGAACACAGATAAGCTTTTCTTAGAAAGGATTCAATTTTCCTATCTAAAGGATCCTTAAACGAAGTACCATCTGACGTAGGAATAGTAGTACGTTTAGCAAGGGTAGAAATAGCCCCATCAACTTTAGGGATTTTATCCCAAAATTCTAATCTGTCAGACGGCACAGGATATAATTGCTTAAAACGTTTAGAAGGAGTAAATGAATTACCCAATTTATCCCATTCTTTGGAAATTACTGCAGAAATAGCATTAGGAACAGGAAAAACTTCTGGAATAACCACAGGAGATTTAAATACCTTATCTAAACGTTTAGAATTAGTATCAAGAGGACCAGAATCCTCTATTTCTAAAGCAATTAGTACTTCTTTAAGTAAAGAACGAATAAATTCCATTTTAAATAAATATGAAGATTTATCAGCATCAATCTCTGAGACAGAATCCTCTGAACCAGAAGAGTCATCAGAATCAGAATGATGATGTTCATTTAAAAATTCATCTGTAGGGAGAGAAGTTTTAAAAGATTTTTTACGTTTACTAGAAGGAGAAATAACAGACATAGCCTTCTTGATGGATTCAGAAACAAAATCTCTTATATTATCAGGAACATTCTGCACCTTAGATGTTGAAGGAACTGCAACAGGCAATGGTACTTTACTAAAGGAAATATTATCTGCATTAACAAGTTTGTCATGACAATTAATACAAACAACAGCCGGAGGAATAGCTACCAAAAGTTTACAGCAGATACACTTAGCTTTGGTAGATCCAGCACTAGACAGCGATTTTCCTGTAGTATCTTCTGACTCAGATGCAACGTGAGACATCTTGCAATATGTAAGAGAAAAAATAACATATAAAGCAAAATTGATCAAATTCCTTAAATGACAGTTTCAGGAATGGGAAAAAATGCCAAAGAACAAGCTTCTAGCAACCAAAAGCAATGAAAAATGAGACTTAAATAATGTGGAGACAAAAGCGACGCCCATATTTTTTAGCGCCAAATAAGACGCCCACATTATTTGGCGCCTAAATGCTTTTGGCGCCAAAAATGACGCCACATCCAGAACGCCGACATTTTTGGTGCAAAATAACGTCAAAAAATGACGCAACTTCCGGCGACACGTATGACGCCGGTAACGGAAAAGATTTTTTTGCGCCAAAAAAGTCCGCGCCAAGAATTACGCAATAAAAAGAAGCATTTTCAGCCCCACGCGAGCCTAACAGCCCACAGGGAAAAAAGAGTCAAATTTTTGAAGGTAAGAAAAAATGATTAATACAAATGCATTATCCCAAATATGAAACTGACTGTCTGAAAAATAAGGAATGTTGAACATTCTGAGTCAAGGCAAATAAATGTTTGAATACATATATTTAGAACTTATAAACAAAGTGCCCAACCATAGCTTAGAGTGTCACAGAAAATAAGATTTACTTACCCCAGGACACTCATCTACATGTTTGTAGAAAGCCAAACCAGTACTGAAACGAGAATCAGCAGAGGTAATGGTATATATAAGAGTATATCGTCGATCTGAAAAGGGAGGTAAGAGATGAATCTCTACGACCGATAACAGAGAACCTATGAAATAGACCCCGTAGAAGGAGATCACTGCATTCAAATAGGCAATACTCTCCTCACATCCCTCTGACATTCACTGCACGCTGAGAGGAAAACCGGGCTCCAACTTGCTGCGGAGCGCATATCAACGTAGAATCTAGCACAAACTTACTTCACCACCTCCATAGGAGGCAAAGTTTGTAAAACTGAATTGTGGGTGTGGTGAGGGGTGTATTTATGGGCATTTTGGGGTTTGGGAAACTTTGCCCCTCCTGGTGGGAATGTATATCCCATACGTCACTAGCTCATGGACTCTTGCTAATTACCTGAAAGAAAAGTAGATTTGTTAGTGTCAATATCTGATGAAGAAAAAATTCTGAATGAGAAAAAAAGCACAATCAGAGAAGGATAATTCATTATGTTGTTGGTCATTTGAAACTTCATCAACTAAAAGAAGTTTGAAAAAGACCTAGAAATTTTATTAGAAGGCGGGACGTCAGACAAAGCCTTTAGAATAGAATCAGAAAAATATTCTTATAAATTTCTAAGTATATCTTATACATAAGATATAAAAAGAATAGCAATATATAAAGCATAAATACTAATGTATTCTGCATGTAAAAATGTATCATGATAACTTATTACAAACCATAGCTAAAGATAAACATTCATAACATTAAAATAAATGAACTTAGCTTTGGTAGGACTGATATCAGTCAACAGGAATCCCTCAGCATTTCTTGATACAGGAACAGTGTTTTGAATATCTTGCAATATGTAATAGAAAAAAACAACATATAAAGCAAAATTATCAAATTCCTTAAATGACAGTTTCAGGAATGGGAAAAAATGCAAAATAAACAAGCCTCTAGCAACCAGAAGCAACAAAAAAGTGAGACTTAAATAATGTGAGAAAAAAAGTGGAACAAGTATGACGCCCACATTTTTGGCGCTAAGTACAACGCCCATATTTTTTGGCGCCAAGTATGACGCCACATCCTCTGACGTCGAAACCGACGCCCACATTTTTTGGCGCAAAAAAAGGTCTGAATACACATGCGTCAAAAAAATGACGTAACTACAAACAACTTCCGGCGTCAACTACGACGCCGGAAATGACAAAATTTTGCGCCAAAAAAGTTTGCGCCAAGAATGCCGCAATAAATTGAAGCATTTTCTGCCCTCGCGAGCCTAACAGCCCGCAGGAAAAAAAGTCAATTGAAATTTTTTTTAAGGTAAGAATTTTTTTTTTATTCATATGCATTATCCCAAATAATGAAACTGACAGTCTGAATGAAGGAATACTGATTATCCTGAATCATGGCAAATATAAGTTTAAACACATATATTTAGAACTTTACATATAAAGTGCCCAACCATAGCTTAGAGTGTCATAAATAAAATAAGACTTACTTACCCTAAGACACTCATCTACATATAGTAGATAGCCAAACCAGTACTGAAACGAGAATCAGTAGAGGTAATGGTATATAAGAGTATATCGTCGATCTGAAAAGGGAGGTAGGAGAAGAAATCTCTACAACGGATAACAGAGAACCTATGAAATAGATCCCCTAGAGGAAGACCATTGTATTCAAATAGGCAATACTCTCTTCACATCCCTCTGACATTCACTGCACTCTGAGAGGAAAACCGGGCTCCAGCCTGCTGCGAAGCGCATATCAATGTAGAATCTAGCACAAACTTACTTCACCACCTCCATGGGAGGCAAAGTTTGTAAAACTGAATTGTGGGTGTGGTGAGGGGTGTATTTATAGGCATTTTAAGGTTTGGGAAACTGCCCCTCCTGGTAGGAATGTATATCCCATACGTCACTAGCTCATGGACTCTTGCTAATTACATGAAAGAAATAAGTATATTTGTCAGTGTCAATATCTGAGGAAGGATCTTCTGAATCAGATAGATCCTCATCAGAGAAGGATAATTCAGTATGTTGTCAGTCATTTGAAATTTCATCAACTTTATGAGAAGTTTTAAAAACATAATTTATGCTTACCTGATAAATTCCTTTCTCCTGTAGTGTAGTCAGTCCACGGGTCATCATTACTTCTGGGATATTAACTCCTCCCCAACAGGAAGTGCAAGAGGATCACCCAAGCAGAGCTGCTATATAGCTCCTCCCCTCTACGTCACACCCAGTCATTCGACCGAGAACCAACGAGAAAGGAGAAGCTAAAGGGTGCAGTGGTGACTGGAGTATAATTTAAAAATTTAGACCTGCCATAAAAAACAGGGCGGGCCGTGGACTGACTACACTACAGGAGAAAGGAATTTATCAGGTAAGCATAAATTATGTTTTCTCCTGTTAAGTGTAGTCAGTCCACGGGTCATCATTACTTCTGGGATACCAATACCAAAGCTAAAGTACACGGATGACGGGAGGGACAGGCAGGATCTTTATGCGGAAGGAACCACTGCCTGAAGAACCTTTCTCCCAAAAACAGCCTCCGAAGAAGCAAAAGTGACAAATTTGTAAAATTTGGAAAAAGTATGAAGAGAAGACCAAGTTGCAGCCTTGCAAATCTGTTCAACAGAGGCCTCATTCTTAAAGGCCCAAGTGGAAGCCACAGCTCTAGTAGAATGAGCTGTAATTCTTTCAGGAGGCTGCTGTCCAGCAGTCTCATAAGCTAAACGTATTATGCTACGAAGCCAAAAAGAGAGAGAGGTAGCAGAAGCTTTTTGACCTCTCCTCTGTCCAGAGTAAACGACAAACAGGGAAGAAGTTTGGCGAAAATCTTTAGTTGCCTGTAAATAAAATTTCAGGGCACGGACTACATCTAAATTGTGTAGAAGTCGTTCCTTCTTTGAAGAAGGATTAGGACACAATGATGGAACAACAATCTCTTGATTGATATTCCTATTAGTGACCACCTTAGGTAAGAACCCAGGTTTAGTACGCAGAACTACCTTGTCTGAATGAAAAATCAGATAAGGAGAATCACAATGTAAGGCCGATAACTCAGAGACTCTTCGAGCCGAGGAAATAGCCATTAAAAACAGAACTTTCCAAGATAACAATTTGATATCAATGGAATGAAGGGGTTCAAACGGAACACCCTGTAAAACGTTAAGAACTAAATTTAAGCTCCATGGTGGAGCAACAGTTTTAAACACAGGCTTAATCCTGGCCAAAGCCTGACAAAAAGCCTGAACGTCTGGAACTTCTGACAGACGTTTGTGTAAAAGAATGGACAGAGCTGAGATCTGTCCCTTTAAGGAACTAGCAGATAAACCCTTTTCTAAACCTTCTTGTAGAAAAGACAATATCCTAGGAATCCTAACCTTACTCCATGAGTAACTCTTGGATTCGCACCAATGTAAGTATTTACGCCATATTTTATGGTAAATCTTTCTGGTAACAGGTTTCCTAGCCTGTATTAAGGTATCAATTACTGACTCAGAAAATCCACGCTTTGATAAAATCAAGCGTTCAATTTCCATGCAGTCAGCCTCAGAGAAATTAGATTTTGATGTTTGAAAGGACCCTGAATCAGAAGGTCCTGTCTCAGAGGCAGAGACCAAGGTGGACAGGATGACATGTCCACTAGATCTGCATACCAGGTCCTGCGTGGCCACGCAGGCGCTATTAGAATCACCGATGCTATCTCCTGTTTGATCCTGGCAATCAATCGAGGAAGCATCGGGAAGGGTGGAAACACATAAGCCATCCCGAAGGTCCAAGGTGCTGTCAAAGCATTTACCAGGACCGCTCCCGGGTCCCTGGACCTGGACCCGTAACAAGGAAGCTTGGCGTTCTGTCGAGACGCCATGAGATCTATCTCTGGTTTGCCCCAACGTCGAAGTATTTGGGCAAAGACCTCCGGATGAAGTTCCCACTCCCCCGGATGAAAAGTCTGACGACTTAGGAAATCCGCCTCCCAGTTCTCCACTCCTGGGATGTGGATTGCTGACAGGTGGCAAGAGTGAGACTCTGCCCAGCGAATTATCTTTGATACTTCCATCATCGCTAGGGAGCTTCTTGTCCCTCCTTGATGGTTGATGTAAGCTACAGTCGTGATGTTGTCCGACTGAAACCTGATGAACCCCCGAGTTGTTAACTGGGGCCAAGCCAGAAGGTCATTGAGAACTGCTCTCAATTCCAGAATGTTTATTGGAAGGAGACTCTCCTCCTGAGTCCATGATCCCTGAGCCTTCAGAGAATTCCAGACAGCGCCCCAACCTAGTAGGCTGGCGTCTGTTGTTACAATTGTCCAATCTGGCCTGCTGAATGGCATCCCCCTGGACAGATGTGGCCGAGAAAGCCACCATAGAAGAGAATTTCTGGTCTCTTGATCCAGATTCAAAGTAGGGGACAAATCTGAGTAATCCCCATTCCACTGACTTAGCATGCACAATTGCAGCGGTCTGAGATGTAGGCGTGCAAAGGGTACTATGTCCATTGCCGCTACCATTAAGCCGATTACCTCCATGCATTGAGCCACTGACGGGTGTTGAATGGAATGAAGGACACGGCAAGCATTTTGAAGCTTTGTTAACCTGTCTTCTGTCAGGTAGATCTTCATTTCTACAGAATCTAGAAGAGTCCCCAAGAAGGGAACTCTTGTGAGTGGAAAGAGAGAACTCTTCTTTTCGTTCACCTTCCACCCATGCGACCTTAGAAATGCCAGTACTAACTCTGTATGAGACTTGGCAGTTTGAAAGCTTGAAGCTTGTATCAGAATGTCGTCTAGGTACGGAGCTACCGAAATTCCTCGCGGTCTTAGTACCGCCAGAAGAGCGCCCAGAACCTTTGTGAAGATTCTTGGAGCCGTAGCCAATCCGAATGGAAGAGCTACAAACTGGTAATGCCTGTCTAGGAAGGCAAACCTTAGATACCGGTAATGATCTTTGTGAATCGGTATGTGAAGGTAAGCGTCCTTTAAATCCACTGTGGTCATGTACTGACCCTTTTGGATCATGGGTAAGATTGTCCGAATAGTTTCCATTTTGAACGATGGAACTCTTAGGAATTTGTTTAGGATCTTTAAATCCAAGATTGGTCTGAAGGTTCCTTCTTTCTTGGGAACCACAAACAGATTTGAGTAAAACCCCTGTCCGTGCTCCGACCGCGGAACCGGGTGGATCACTCCCATTAGTAAGAGATCTTGTACACAGCGTAGAAACGCCTCTTTCTTTATTTGGTTTGTTGACAACCTTGAAAGATGAAATCTCCCTTTCGGGGGAGAGGTTTTGAAGTCCAGAAGATATCCCTGAGATATGATCTCTAAAACCCAGGGATCCTGGACATCTCTTGCCCAAGCCTGGGCGAAGAGAGAAAGTCTGCCCCCCACTAGATCCGTTCCCGGATCGGGGGCCCTCAATTCATGCTGTCTTAGGGGCAGCAGCAGGTTTTCTGGCCTGCTTGCCCTTGTTCCAGGACTGGTTAGGTCTCCAGCCTTGTCTGTAGCGAGCAACAGCTCCTTCCTGTTTTGGTGCAGAGGAAGTTGATGCTGCTCCTGCCTTGAAATTACGAAAGGCACGAAAATTAGACTGTCTAGCCCTAGGTTTGGCTCTGTCTTGAGGCAGGGCATGGCCTTTACCTCCTGTAATGTCAGCGATAATTTCTTTCAAACCGGGCCCGAATAAGGTCTGCCCTTTGAAAGGTATGTTAAGTAATTTAGATTTAGAAGTAACATCAGCTGACCAGGATTTTAGCCACAGTGCTCTACGTGCCTGAATGGCGAATCCGGAATTCTTAGCCGTAAGTTTAGTTAAATGTACTACGGCATCTGAAATAAATGAATTAGCTAGCTTAAGGGTTTTAAGCTTATTTGAAATCTCATCTATAGTTATTGAGTCAAGAGTCTCTTCCAGAGACTCGGACCAAAAAGCGGCCGCAGCCGTGACAGACGCAATACATGCAAGGGGTTGCAATATAAAACCTTGTTGAACAAACATTTTCTTAAGGTAACCCTCTAATTTTTTATCCATTGGATCTGAAAAGGCACAGCTATCCTCCACCGGGATAGTGGTACGCTTAGCCAGAGTAGAAACCGCTCCCTCCACCTTAGGGACCATCTGCCATAAGTCCCGTGTGGTGGCGTCTATTGGAAACATTTTTCTAAATACAGGAGGGGGGGAAAAGGGTACACCGGGCCTATCCCACTCCTTAGTAATTATCTCTGTAAGCCTCTTAGGTATAGGAAATACGTCAGTACTCGCCGGTACCGCATAGTATCTATCCAGCCTACATAATTTATCTGGGATTGCAACGGTGTCACAATCATTCAGAGCCGCTAATACCTCCCCTAGCAGTACACGGAGGTTTTCTAGCTTAAACTTAAAGTTTGAAATGTCTGAATCCACTCTATTGGGATCAGATCCGTCACCTGCAGATTGAAGCTCTCCGTCCTCATGTTCTGCAAATTGTGACGCAGTATCTGACATGGCCCTATTATTATCAGCGCACTCTGTTCTCACCCCAGAGTGATCTCGCTTACCTCTAAGTTCTGGTAATTTAGACAAAACTTCAGTCATAACATTAGCCATGTCCTGTAATGTGATTTGTAATGGCCGCCCTGAAGTACTCGACGCTACAATATCACGCACCTCCCGAGCGGGAGATGCAGGTACTGACACGTGAGGCAAGTTAGTCGGCATAACTTCCCCCTCGTTGTTTGGTGAATGATGTTCAATTTGTACAGATTGACTTTTATTTAAAGTAGCATCAATGCAATTAGTACATAAATTTCTATTGGGCTCCACCTTGGCTTTTGCACATATAGCACAGAGATATTCCTCTGAGTCAGACATGTTTAACACACTAGCAATTAAACTAGCAAGCTTGGAAATACTTTTCAACTCAATTTACAAGTAATATGAAAAACGTACTGTGCCTTTAAGAAGCACAGAAAAAAATTATGACAGTTGACTAACAATGAACCGGAGAAACTATAAAATCAAATTTTTCCCGGTAAAAATACAAATTAGCAAAGGATTGCCCCCATTAGCAATGGATAACTAACCCTTAAATAGCAGAAAAAATGTACAAAATATAAACGTTTTTTATCACAGTCAAAGCACAATCTCACAGGTCTGCTGTGAGTGATTACCTCCCTCAAAATAATTTTTGAAGACCCTTGAGCTCTGTAGAGACGATCCGGATCATGCAGGGAAGAAAACAGACTTGTGACTGAATTTCTGATGCGTAGCAAAAGCGCCAAAATAGGCCCCTCCCCCTCACACACAACAGTGAGGGAAGTTCAGTAAACTGTCTTAAATTAAAATAAACGACAGCCAAGTGGAAAAACAGTGCCCAAAACAATTTTTCACCCAGTACCTCAGATAAATAAACGATTTAACATGCCAGCAAAACGTTTAAAATCAAATAAAATGAAGTGTCATTAAAAAGCCTGCTGCTAGTCGTTCCCACTGCAAGTTAGGCTAAAAGTTATATGCATACAGTATTATCCCAGTGAAGTGCCATTCCCCAGAATACTGAAGTGTAAACATATAAACATAACAGCCTGATACCAGTCGCTACTACTGCATTTAAGGCTGAACTTACATTATATCGGTATTGACAGTATTTTCTCAGTCAATTCCATTCCTCAGAAAATAATATACTGCGACATACCTCTTTGCAGGTGAACCTGCCCGCTGTCCCCTGATCTGAAGTTTACCTCACTCCTCAGAATGGTCGAGAACAGCAAAATGAATCTTAGCTACGCCGGCTAAAATCATACAAAAAACTCAGGTAGATTCTTCTTCAAATTCTACCTGAGAAGGAACAACACACTCCGGTGCTGTTTTAAAATAACAAACTTTTGATTGAAGATATAAAAACTAAGTATAATCACCACAGTCCTCTCACACATCCTATCTATTAGTTGGGTGCAAGAGAATGACTGGGTGTGACGTAGAGGGGAGGAGCTATATAGCAGCTCTGCTTGGGTGATCCTCTTGCACTTCCTGTTGGGGAGGAGTTAATATCCCAGAAGTAATGATGACCCGTGGACTGACTACACTTAACAGGAGAAAGACCTTTTATGTTTATTAGAAGGCGGGATGGCAGACAAAGCCTTCTGACTAGAATCAGCAATAAATTCTTTTAAATTCACAGGTATATCTTGTACATTAGATGTTGAAGGAACAGCAACAGGCAATGTACTATTACTGATGGACACATTATCTGCATGTAAAAGTTTATCATGGCAACTATTACAAACCACAGCTGGAGATATAATCTCCACAAGTTTACAACAAATGCACTTAGCTTTGGTAGAACTGTTATCAGGCAGCAGGGTTCCAACAGTGGATTTCTGAGATAGGATCAGATTGAGACATCTTGCAAAATGTAAGAGAAAAAATAACATATAAAGCAAAATGATCAATTTCCTTATATGGCAGATTCAGGAATGGGAAAAAATGCAAACAGCATAGCCCTCTGACATAGAAAAAAGGCAAGAGGCATATAGGAATGGGGTTTTAAATGAAATTATTTGGCGCCAAGTATGACGCAAAACGTAACTGAATTTTTTTGGGCGCTAACAACATCCGGAAATGACACACTCACGTCATTAACGACGCAACCTTGTGCAAGGAACTCAGCGTCACCTAAGACGCCGGAAATGACAAATTTGCGTCATCGGACATACTTTCGCGCCAAAAAATTCTCATGCCAAGAATAACGCAATAAACTTTGGCATTTTGCGGCATGGCAGGCCTAATTTTGCCCGCGAAATTGAAAGAAGAAAAACAGTCAATTTGAAAAAAGA
>NC_069504.1:701656493-701723993 GCF_027579735.1 Bombina bombina
TTGGCAAAGGGTTATTACCCCTCACTGGTAATTTTTTCATTTTACTTTAAAGGTGGCAACAGCAGCTGCATAGGTTGTGCCAAGCTGAGCGGGTGACACTATTGAGTATAACTTTTGTTGATGACTACTGTTATCCTTGCTAGCAGTAGGGCTGGTATTCTCACAAGTATTGTAATACTTTATTTTACATGAACGGGATGCATGCATAGGTGATGTCACAAACTGACAAATAAAATTGCATTGTTACAGGGACTGGCATTCTTCATTGGCAAAGGGGATGTTGCCCTTCACGTGTAACTAAGGTTACTTTTACACATAAAAAAAAAACTATAGGAGTTTTGCTGGTATTTCTTGCTTGCAGTATTTGATGACCATTGACTAAATCCCTTAATTTGTTTTAATACAATAATGACTTTACTACAGTGCTTTGAACCTCACTGATTCAGGAATCAAATCCATGTAATAACAAATTAGTAAGTTGTGTTACTTTGCAAAAATAAATAAAAAATACTGCTGTTTATAAGAATATTAATATCCACAAGTTACTTAGTGCAACATGTTTTCTTGTTCTGGTGGGTTTCTTTCAATATTTCAAATTACCTTTATCCTAATTTGCAGTGCAATCAGACTGTAACAGTATTGCTTATAAATGGTCTATGAAAAGGTGTGCAGTAAATTAAAGAGTGATATATTAGAGGCTCATGGACCTAAAGCGTTTACAATATCCATAGCATGTTTCAAGTGGCCTCTGTGTCCTCTGTTTAGGTATATTTGATGTGATTTGTATTTTTTTTTATCGCATACATTGGTATATATGTGTTTTTGTAGAAAGAAAAGGTGTGCACTGTAGCCGCTTGAAAAAAATAATTATATATATATATATATATATATATATACACACACACACGCACACATATTTATATATGTGGTATGCATGCATATGAGTGTATGTATTGTGTGTGTATGTGTGGTGTATGTGCATATGAGTGGGGGTGTATGTGTGGTGTGTGTATGTATTTGTGTGTGTGTGTGTGTGTGTGTGGTGAGCGTATGTGGGTGTATATGTGGTGTGCGTGCATATGGGTGTGCGCGCGTGTGTGTGTGTGTGTATATGAGGATGTATGTGTGGTGTGCATGCATATGAGTGTGTATGTGTGGTGTGCGTGCTTATGAGCGTGTGTATGTGTGGTGTGTGTGTGTGTGTGTGTATGGTGTGAATGCATATGCTTGTGTATATTTGTAGTAGGCATGCATGCATATGTATGTGTGGTGAACGATGTGCGTGAATAGTGTGTGCATGTGTGTGGTGTACGTGCTTATGAGCATATGTACAGTATGTGTGGTATGTGTGCATATGTGTGTGTATATGTGTAATGTGCATGCATATGTGTATTTATGTGTGGTGTTCATGCATATGAGTGTGTATGTGGGCAGTTAAATAAAAAATAGGGGAAGGAGTGCGCTGCTTTGCCTTAAATGCCCGGGCCTATTTTTGGTCCCAGTCCGGCCCTGATTACAATTAACATAATTTCAGCTAACATACAGGTCTAATGTAGAAAATCAATATTTCAATATATTAATCAACAAACAGCTGATAATAAAGCAGTGAAATAGTTTTGGTATATGCAAATGTATCCATTTGTGATGATGTGTCATTTTGTGATTGGTTTAATTGGAATATCCCTTACTGGCCATTTTGCCTTGTCAAATATAAAAACTATAAGTAGGAAATACAAGGTTGCAAAATGTATCAATGATGTCTAAATAAAGAGCTAATAGTTTCAATTACATAAGAAACATATTTATGGGAATACTGGTTTAAAATGAAAATGTTTTGCCGTGTAGAAGAAAAATAAAGAATATCAGACAATAAGTAGAATTGGAATCATAGTCTGCGTAAAACTAGAACAGAAAATAAATGGAAAAGTAGTGAGAATGGTATGTTAAAAAAGAAATATAAGAGGAAGAGAGATAGAATTAGGTTATAAAAAATGTGGTGCATAATGGAGTGTGACTTGACTCCTTACAGTACTGGATGTCTCTGTGATGGGACACACACTGATGTTCATCAGGTTACAGAACATAAACTTCTCCTTTGTTCTGGTGAGTTTGGAAAGAGCGTTTTTGACCAACACCTGTATAAGTGCAAGTAAAGAACAGTTACTGGTTAAGCGACGCAAGAGAAAAAAAAAAAGGCAAAATAAAGAGTTGGAAATTAATGAATCAATAACAAGTTGTTGTTTAATGGATTAAACTCTTGGTGGCAGAGAACCCTCTGTCACCTAAGAGGTTAAAGGGGAGAGAGAGCAAAAAAAACCTAGAAAGAGAAGTGAAGTGCAAACAGAAAAAAACAATTTATGTAAGAATTTACCTGATAAATTCATTTCTTTCATATTGGCAAGAGTCCATGAGCTAGTGACGTATGGGATATACATTCCTACCAGGAGGGGCAAAGTTTCCCAAACCTCAAAATGCCTATAAATACACCCCTCACCACACCCACAATTCAATTTAACGAATAGCCAAGAAGTGGGGTGATAAGTAAGGAGCGAAAGCATCAAACAAGGAATTGGAATAATTGTGCTTTATACAAAAAAATCATAACCACCACAAAAAGGGTGGGCCTCATGGACTCTTGCCAATATGAAAGAAATTAATTTATCAGGTAAGTTCTTACATAAATTATGTTTTCTTTCATGTAATTGGCAAGAGTCCATGAGCTAGTGACGTATGGGATAGCAGATACCCAAGATGTGGAACTTCCATGCAAGAGTCCCTAGAGAGGGAGGGATAAAATAAAGTAGCAGAAAAGAGGTTGTCGATCCACTCCAGTAAGTTAAAATCCAATTTATTGAAAAAATAAAGTTAAAACAGTTGATGCAGGGAAGCACCTTACAAAAAGAAGAAAGATCTGAGCAGACAAAGCACTTGGCTTACGCGTTTCGGCTTAGTGAGCCGTAATCATAGCCTGGTGTGCTTAGCCTGATCTCACAATATAAAAGGCAAGTCATTTTACTATTGGCTAATATTCAAACCTAATTAAAACTATTAATTGTCTGCTTCAGATGATTTTAACCCTAACCTCTCCACAGAGAGTAATACATTCTTATTGCACAACCATTGGTAATTAACACATATTAGTGTATATAATTCTAAACTAACTTTGCATTGGTAACTTTTAAAGAGAAATAATGAACTGATTCATACTATACATGCATGATTAATAAGTATACATCAAACTTTTGGTTTTTATGTTTTATATATAATTTCCCATTATTAGTATTACCTAAAACTGACAAATATGTGAGAATACTTACATCCTTATACGGATTGATTGGCCTGTGTATAACATAATCAATCTAATTTCAGTACTCACTCTCAAGCAAGTGTTTACCAAAATTCAAAAAATATATATTCAAAAAATAATAAAATTAGACATTTCACAATTATTGATACTTATTTGCGCCCCATACCAATTTGGGACCATTGAGGGAGTGATCATTTGTAAAACTGCATGATATAATAATTTTGGAAATGTATATATGTAAAAACATAGAGATGGAAAAAGAATAATAATGATTGATGAATAATAATTAAACAAGAGGGAAATAGATAAGCAATGGATATATCTGTCATAACCTTACACTCAATAATAAAAAGTTATCAGATATAAAATGGGGCAGGTTGTATTTATTCCCAAAAGTTTATCATATCGTACTTAGAATTCAAGCCCTTAGGTATTCTTGTTTCCAATTGAAAGATCCAAAAGATCTCTCTTTTTGCCGAAAATGTGGTCCAGGTCCCCACCCCTAGATGGCAACACCACCTTTTCAATTATACACCACTGAAAGGTGTTAAGATGACCTCCATGTTTAACCAGAAAGTGCTGTACCAGAGGGGTGGTTGACTTGCCCACATTTATGGTAGATAAATGCTCTCTTATCCTGCTCCTCATGTCTCTAGACGTTAAACCTACACACTGTAGCCGACACTGTGTGCAGGATATGAGATAGATCACATAACTTGATTTGCAATTGACACAGGACTGCATCCTGTATTGCTTTCCATTCACATAGGAACTGAAATCTTGAGTTATTTGTACATAATAACATGGCTTACATCGACTACTGCCACACCTGTACATACCCAGGTGTCTAAGCCAAGAACTGGCTGACACATTTGTCCTTTGTAATTGTGTTGGTGCCAATATATTGCCCAATGTGGTGCTTTTTTTATATGAACACCTGATCCCTTTCTCAACCAAATTATCATCGGCCTTTAGAATAGAAAAATGTTTCTTTACTACATTGCACACCGACTGATATTGAGCACTAAACTGTGTGACAAAGTATACCCCTTCAAACTGCTTGTTGGTAGATCGTTGTTTGCTGGACAGTAATGACTCTCTAGGGACCGACTGAACCGTATCCCTTGCCTTTTTAATATCCCGTTCAGGATATTTCCTTTCTCTTAACCTTTAGCTTCCAGTTCAAATTCTCTATCTTCAGAACAATTTCTCCTGATTCTTGAGAATTGTCCTTTAGCTATTGCATATCTTATTTTTCGGGGGTGACTGCTTCTCCCATGTAACAAATTGTTACCTGAGATGGGTTTACGGTATACACCCGTCCCTATAGACTCTCCAACTTTCCACTGAGGGTCAAATCAAGAAAATGGATTTTCATCCTATCAGTTTCAAATGTAAACCGCAAACCCAGGTCATTGTCATTGAGGTAATTGACAAAATCTGGTACGAGCCTGCAGTCTCCCCTCCAAACAAACAGCAAATCATCAATAAATCGACGATATAATCTGATGTTTTTTTTGAAGGGGTTGCCATCTCCAAAGATGCGGCGCCGCTCCCATCTACCCAGATATAAATTTGCATATGATGGTGCAAACTTTGCACCCATGGCAGTGCCGCACCTCTGGAGATAGCAAACCCCCTCAAACTTAAAATAATTGTGCGTTAGTAGAAAAGAAACTGTCTGTACTACGAAGCTTTGAAATTCAGATGTGTAATCTGTACACATATCAAGGAAAAAGGCAACTGCTTGTATTCCCTTCTCATGGGGTAAGGAGGAGTACAGCGGAGGAGTACAGCGCTACAGCATCAACTGTGAGCCATGCTCTAGTTTCCTCCCATTGAATGTTTTCCAGTGTTTTGATCACATGTGTGGTATCTCTCAAGTAAGCTGGCAGTGATACTACCAGTGGCTGGAGAATAGAATCGACCCATTGCGAGAGGTGTTCTAGCAAAGAGCCAATCCCACTCACAATGGGCCTTCCCTGGATCTGATCTAGTGACTTATGCACCTTTGGAAGATGGTGGAACCAAGGCATCATAGGATGTTGTACATCAAGATATTCACAAGTTTGTTGATCTATGAAGCACTGGTCCCTACCATCGTCCAAAAGCTGTCTCAACTCCCTTCCAAATTGAGTGGTAGGATCCCTCCTTAAAACTTCATAATCATTAGGGTTTTGGAGCTGGCGTAAGGCCTCATCCACGTACTTCTTCCTGTCCATAACCACCACTGATCCTCCCTTATCAGCTGTAAGTATTACCAAATCATCATTATTTTGTAAGTCAGCTAGGGCCTTCCTTTCTTTATTTGTTAAATTCTGTGTCGGTCTCTCCATATCTTGGGCCAGTTTAACCAAATCTCTCTCTCAACTCTCTGATGAAAAGTTTCTAATACAGACCCTCTACTGTGTACAGGATAGAATGTGGACTTCTTTTTGAATCTGGTACCAGCATTTGTTTCTTCCACCATTGGCATAGATTCAAATTCAAAATTTTGCAAAGATATTACATCACAAGCCTCATGAAAACCTAATGGTTTATTCTCTTCAGCAACAACCTGTAAATTTTCAACATCAGGTGTGAAATCTTGATTACCATAGTATTTTCTCAATGTTAAATTACGTATTAAGCGGTTAACATCCAAAAGTGTATTAAATACATTAAAGTTGCATGTAGGAGAGAAACCCAAACCATAGCCTAATACCTTCCTCTGATCAGTAGTCAACTCTACAGAGGATACATTGATAACATTATGTTTTACTTTTACTTTGTCTGAGGCCTGGGGTCTCTCAACTGATACCTCGCTGGTGTTTTGTCCCCCTGCTCCAAGTTGTCTACTTGATCCTGGGCCTGTGGAAAAACCTTAACTAAATCTGAAACTTGAGCTGCAGGAACCCTTTCTTTAGGTCTAACTGCCTTTGGTTCTAAAGAGGGAGTGCTGGTACTCTTAAGAATCCCTACAATGGGTGCAGTAGGGGGAGGAGCCACAGATAAATAAAGACAGCCAATTCCGCTGAAAAAAATAATCCACAACCCAAATCAAAAAGTTTTAATCTTATAATGAAAAAAACTGAAATTATAAGCAGAGGAATCAAACTGAAACAGTTGCCTGAAGTACTTTTCTACCAAAAATTGCTTCTGAAGAAGAAAAAACATCAAAATGGTAGAATTTAGTAAAAGTATGCAAAGAAGACCAAGTTGCTGCTTTGCAAATCTGATCAACAGAAGCTTCATTCTTAAAAGCCCAGGAAGTAGAAACTGACCTAGTAGAATGAGCCGTAATCCTTTGAGGCGGGGATTTACCAGACTCCACATAAGCATGATGAATCAAAGACTTTAACCAAGACGCCAAAGAAATGGCAGAAGCCTTCTGACCTTTCCTAGAACCAGAAAAGATAACAAATAGATTAGAAGTCTTTCTGAAATCTTTAGTAGCTTCAACATAATATTTCAAAGATCTTACTACATCCAAAGAATGTAAAGATCTCTCCAGAGAATTCTTAGGATTAGGACACAATGAAGGGACAATAATTTCTCTACTAATGTTGTTAGAATTCACAACTTTAGGTAAAAATTTAAATGAAGTCCGCAACACCGCTTATCCTGATGAAAAATCAAAAAAGGAGATTCACAAGAAAGAGCAGATAACTCAGAAACTCTTCTAGCAGTAGAGATGGCCAAAAGGAACAAAACTTTCCAAGAAAGTAATTTAATATCCAGAGAATGCATAGGTTCAAACGAAGGAGCCTGTAAAGCCCTCAGAACCAAATTAAGACTCCAAGGAGGAGAGATTGACTTAATGACAGGCTTGATACGAACCAAAGCCTGTACAAAACAATGAATATCAGGATGTTTAGCAATCTTTCTGTGAAAAAGAACAGAAAGAGCAGAGATTTGTCCTTTCAAAGAACTTGCTGACAAACCCTTTTCCAAACCATCCTGAAGAAACTGTAGAATTCTAGGAATTCTAAAAGAATGCCAAGAGAATTTATGAGAAGAACACCAAGAAATGTAAGTCTTCCAAACTCGGTAATAAATCTTTCTAGACACAGATTTACGAGCCTGTAACATAGTATTAATCACTGAGTCAGAGAAACCTCTATGACTAAGTATCAAGCGTTCAATCTCCATACCTTCAAATTTAATGATTTGAGATCCTGATGGAAAAACGGACCTTGAGATAGAAGGTCTGGCCTTAACGGAAGTGTCCAAGGTTGGCAACTGGCCATCCGAACGAGATCCGCATACCAAAACCTGTGTGGCCATGCTGGAGCCACCAGCAGTACAAACGAACGCTCCATTAGGATTTTTGAAATCACTTTTGGAAGAAGAACTAGAGGCGGAAAGATATAAGCAGGTTGATAATTCCAGGGAAGTGACAACGCGTCCACTGCTTCCGCCTGAGGATCCCTGGATCTGGACAGATACCTGGGAAGTTTCTAGTTTAGATGAGAAGCCATCAGATCTATTTCTGGAAGTCCCCAGACTTGAACAATCTGAAGAAATACCTCTGGGTGAAGATATCATTCGCCCAGATGTAACGTCTGGTGACTGAGATAATCCGCTTCCCAATTGTCTATACCTGGGATGTGAACCACAGAGATTAGAAAGGAGCTGGATTCCGCCCATACAAGTATCCGAGATACTTCTTTCATAGCCTGAGGACTGTGAGTTCCACCTTGATGATTGACATACGCCACGGTTGTGACATTGTCTGTCTGAAAACAAATAAACGATTTTCTCTTCAGAAGAGGCCAGAACTGAAGAGCTCTGAAAATAGCACGGAGTTCCAAAATGTTGATTGGTAATCTCGCCTCCTGAGATTCCCAAACCCCCTGCGCTGTCAGAGATCCCCATACAGCTCCCCAACCTGAAAGACTCGCATCTGTTGAGATCACAGTCCAGGTTGGACGAACAAAAGAGGCCCCTTGAATTAAACGATGGTGATCCAACCACCAAGTCAGAGAAGATCGAACATTGGGATTTAAGGATATTAATTGTGATATCTTTGTATAATCCCTGCACCATTAGTTCAGCATACAAAGCTGGAGAGGTCTCATGTGAAAACGAGCAAAGGGGATCGCGTCCGATGCAGCAGTCCTAGAATTTCCATGCAGAAAGCTACCGAAGGGAATGATTGAGACTGAAGGTTTCGACAGGCTGAAATCAATTTCAGACATCTCTTTTCTGTTAGAGACAAAGTCATGGACACTGAATCTATTTGGAAACCCAAAAAGGTTACCCTTGTCTGAGTAATCAAGGAACTCTTTGGTAAATTGATCCTCCAACCATGTCTTTGAAGAAACAACACAAGTTGATTCGTATGAGATTCTGCAGAATGTAAAAACTGAGCAAGTACCAAGATATCGTCCAAATAAGGAAATACCGCAATACCCTGTTCTCTGATTACAGAGAGAAGGGCACCGAGAACCTTTGAAAAGATCCTTGGAGCTGTTGCTAGGCCAAAAGGAAGAGCAACAAACTGGTAATGCTTGTCTAGAAAAGAGAATCTCAGGAACTGATAGTGGTCTGGATGAATTGGAATATGAAGATATGCATCCTGTAAGTCTAATGTAGACATATAATGCCCTTGCTGAACAAAAGGCAGAATAGTCACCATTTTGAATGTTGGTATCCTTACATAACGATTCAATATTTTTAGATCCAGAACTGGTCTGAAATTATTCTCCTTCTTTGGTACAATGAACAGATTTGAATAAAACCCCAGACCCCGTTCCAGATCTGGAACTGGCACAATTACCCCAGCCGACTCCAGGTCTGAAACACATTTCAGAAACGCCTGAGCCTTTACTGGGTTTACTGGAATGCGTGAGAGGAAAAATCTTCTCACAGGCGGTCTTACCTTGAAACCTATTCTGTACCCTTGAGAAACAATGTTTTGAATACAAAGATTTTGAGTCGAATTGATCCAAACATCTTTGAAAAATCGTAACCTGCCCCCTACCAGCTGTACTGGAATGAGGGCCGCACTTTCATGCGGATTTGGGAGCTGGTTTTGACTTTCTAAAAGGCTTGGATATATTACAGACTGGAGAAGGTTTCCAAACGGAAACTGTTCCTTTAGGGGAAGGGTCAGGCTTCTGTTCCTTATTCTGACAAAAGGAACGAAAACTATTAGCAGCCCTATATTTACCTTTAGATTTTTTGTCCTGAGGCAAAAAAGCTCCCTTCCCCCCAGTAACTGTTGAAATTATTGAATCCAACTGAGAACCAAATAATTTATTACCTTGGAAAGAAAGAGAAAGCAACGTTGACTTAGAAGTCATATCTGCATTCCAAGATTTAAGCCATAAAGCTCTTCATATACCAGACATCAATCCTAATGATATCAAAAATGGCATCACAAACAAAGTTATTAGCATGTTGAAGAAGTTTAACAATGCTATAAGCATTATGGTCTGACACTTGTTGCGCTAAAGCCTCCAACCAAAAGGTGGAAGCTGCAGCAACATCAGCCAAAGAAATAGCAGGTCTAAGAAGATTACCTGAACATAAATAAGCCTTCCTTAGAAAGGATTCAAGCTTCCTATCTAAAGGATCCTTAAAAGAAGTACTATCTGCCATAGGAATAGTAGTACGTTTAGCAAGAGTAGAAATAGCCCCATCAACCTTGGAGATTTTTTCCCAAAACGCTAATCTATCAGATGGCAAAGGGTACAATTTCTTAAACCTTGGAGAAGGAGTAAATGAAGTACCCAGACTATTCCATTCCCTAGAAATTACTTCTGAAATAGCATCAGGAACTGGACAAACTTCTGGAATAACTACATGAGGTTTAAAAACTGAATTTAAACGCTTATTAGTTTTAATGTCAAGAGGACTAGACTCCTCCATATCTAATGCAATCAACACTTCTTTAAGTAAAGAACGAATAAACTCCATCTTAAACAAATATGAAGATTTATCAGTGTCAATATCTGAGGCAGAATCTTCTGAACCAGATAGATCCTCATCAGAGATAGATAAGTCAGAATGATGGCGGTCATTTAAAAATTCATCTGAAATATGAGAAGTTTTAAAAGACCTTTTACGTTTACTAGAAGGAGGAATAACAGACAGAGCCTTCCGAATAGAATTAGAAACAAATTCTTTAACATTAACAGGAATATCCTGAACATTAGATGTTGAAGGAACAACAACAGGTAATGGATTATTACTAATGGAAATATTATCCGCGTTAGATAGTTTATCATGACAACTAACACAAACTACAGCCGGAGGAACAGTTACCAAAAGTTTACAACAAATGCACTTAGCTTTGGTAGAACCAACATCAGGCAGCGTCTTTCCAGAAGTAGATTCTGATCCAGGGTCAGGTAGTGACATCTTGCAATATGTAATAGAAAAAACAACATATAAAGCAAAATTATCAAATTCCTTAAATGACAGTTTCAGGAATGGGAAAAAATGCAAAACAAAACAAGCCTCTAGAAACCAGAATCAGCTAAAAAGTGAGACTGAAATAATGTGAAAAAAACTGGCGCCAAGTATGACGCCCACATTTTTTGGCGCCAAAAAAACGTCTGCAACAAACATGCGTAAAAAATGACGCAACTACGTGAAAACTTCCGGCGCCAACTATGATGCCGGAAATGACGATATTCTCGCGCCAAAAAGTCTCGCGCCAAAAACGACGCAATAAATTGTAGCATTTTCTGCACCCGCGAGCCTTACAGCCCGCAATTTAGAAGAAAAAAGTCAATTGAAAATTTTAAGGTAAGAAAAAATATTTAGTTCATATGCATTTTCCCAAAAAATGAAACTGACAGTCTGAAAGAAGGAACACCGATTATCCTGAATCATGGCAAATATAAGTTTAAAACATATATTTAGAACTTTACATATAAAGTGCCCAACCATAGCTTAGAGTGTCATGAATAAAATAAGACTTACTTACCCTAAGACACACATCTACATATAGTAGATAGCCAAACCAGTACTGAAACGAGAATCAGTAGAGGTAATGGTATATAAAAGAGTATATCGTCGATCTGAAAAGGGAGGTAGGAGAAGAAATCTCTACGACCGATAACAGAGAACCTATGAAATAGATCCCCTAGAGGAAGACCATGGTATTCAAATAGGCAATACTCTCTTCACATCCCTCTGACATTCACTGCACTCTGAGAGGAAAACCGGGCTTCAGCCTGCTCCGAAGCGCATATCAACATAGAAATCTAGCACAAACTTACTTCACCACCTCCATGGGAGGCAAAGTTTGTAAAACTGAATTGTGGGTGTGGTGAGGGGTGTATTTATAGGCATTTTGAGGTTTGGGAAACTTTGCCCCTCCTGGTAGGAATGTATATCCCATACGTCACTAGCTCATGGACTCTTGCCAATAACATGAAAGAAAAGGACATTGTGATAGAGAGCACAGACAGAATGAGTTACATTTAACTGGACATTCAAATTAACTTTGCTTTAAAGCAATGGCAAATATTCCATTTTGTATAATCCGATAAGGAAGGTAAATTATATTTTAGATGGACTTTAATATATCCATTCTAATGAAGATACGCTATAACTTCCTTTTTTTATTTTTTTATTTATTGTCTTTTTTTTCCTTCTGATTTTCAAAAGATGCTTGTATATTGAACACAATCAGACATAAAACAGGCCATTAACATGTCAAATAGAAAATAAAAACAACAAAATTGTAACAGAATAATACAAAGTATAAATAACTTACATGCAAAATAAAGAGTCTCTTGTATCCCATCCAATGCAGAGATTATTAATCTGACTCATGCCTCCTCCTTCTCAGAGGGGTGAACATTGCATCAGTTATAACTTACTTTTTAATATAGCTATAAAATTCATATACCCCACACTCCACGGTCCCACTTCAAAAGTATTTTTTTTTTTTTTTCCAAATGCTTTATTGAAAGTTTTCCAGGTTATACATAGAAAAACATTATGAAAACTTTTAAAAGAGGAATGAGAAATAAAACATCTTTACAATTGTGCAGTTAAGTTTATAATGGTTAGGTTCATGCTAGTAAGAGTAATTTTTTTTTTAATGAGCCAACAGTTTGTACTGTTCTCCAATTGGTGCTCTTACTACAAAAAAAAATTCTGAGTGCCATTTGGCTAGGGCACCGATTGGAGAACAAATCAAACCGTTAGCTCACAAAAAAAAAAAAAGAAAAAAAAAGAAAAAAAAAGTTGCCGGCCAGAATGCTGGGTATTAGAATTTGATTGCTGGATTAAAGAGTAAGTTAAAGCGGACCTTCATTGGAATGGAAAGATTAAAGTCCACCTAAAATATTGTTTCCACGGTAAGTATAGAAAAAACAGAATTTATGTTTACCTGATAAATTTCTTTCTCCAACGGTGTGTCCGGTCCACGGCTTCATCCTTACTTGTGGGATATTCTCTTCCCCTACAGGAAATGGCAAAGAGAGCACCCAGCAAGAGCTGTCCATATAGCTCCCCCTCTGGCTCCGCCCCCCAGTCATTCGACCGACGGTTAGGAGAAAAACGAGAAACTATAGGGTGCCGTGGTGACTGTAGTGTATAAAGAAAGACATTTTTGAAACCTGATTAAAAACCAGGGCAGGCTGTGGACCGGACACACCGTTGGAGAAAGAAATTGATCAGGTAAACATAAATTCTGTTTTCTCCAACATTGGTGTGTCCGGTCCACGGCTTCATCCTTACTTGTGGGAACCAAT
This sequence comes from Bombina bombina, assembly GCF_027579735.1. Classification (NCBI taxonomy): domain Eukaryota; kingdom Metazoa; phylum Chordata; class Amphibia; order Anura; family Bombinatoridae; genus Bombina; species Bombina bombina. Next base: position 701,669,499 of record NC_069504.1, read on the forward strand.
ACCAAAGCTTTAGGACACGGATGAAGGGAGGGAGCAAACCAGGTTACCTAAACGGAAGGCACCACGGCTTGCAAAACCTTTCTCCCAAAAATAGCCTCTGAAGAAGCATAAGTATCAAATTTGTAAAATTTGGCAAAAGTATGCAGAGAAGACCAAGTCGCTGCCTTACAGATCTGATCAACAGAAGCCTCGTTCTTGAAGGCCCATGTGGAAGCCACAGCTCTAGTAGAATGAGCTGTAATTCGTTCAGGAGGCTGCCGTCCGGCAGTCTCATAAGCCAATCGGATGATGGTTTTCAGCCAAAAAGAAAGAGGTAGCAGTAGCTTTCTGCCCTCTCCTCTTACCAGAATACACAACAAACAAGGATGATGTCTGTCTGAAATCCTTTGTTGCTTCTAAATAGAACTTTAAAGCACGGACCACATCTAGATTGTGTAACAAACGTTCCTTCTTTGAAACTGGATTCGGACACAGAGAAGGAACAACAATTTCCTGGTTAATATTCCTGTTGGAAACGACCTTTGGAAGAAAACCAGGCTTGGTACGTAAAACTACCTTATCTGTATGGAATACCAGATAGGGAGAAGTACACTGCAAAGCAGATAATTCAGAAACTCTTCTAGCAGAAGAAACAGCAACCAAAAACAGAACTTTCCAAGATAGTAACTTAATATCTATGGAATGCATGGGTTCAAACAGAACCCCCTGAAGAACTGAAAGAACTAAATTTAGACTCCAAGGAGGAGTCATGGGTCTGTAAACAGGCTTGATTCTAACTAACGCCTGTACAAACGCCTGTACATCTGGCACTGCTGCCAGACGTTTGTGTAACAAAACAGACATAGCAGATATCTGTCCTTTTAAGGAACTAGCTGACAAACCTTTATCCAGACCTTCTTGGAGAAAGGAAAGTATCCTAGGAATTTTAATTTTACTCCAAGGGAATCCCTTGGATTCACACCAACGGATATATTTTTGCCATATCTTATGGTAAATCTTCCTAGTTACAGGTTTTCTGGCTTGAACCAGAGTATCTATGACTGTATCTAAAAACCCACGCTTAGATAGAATCAAGCATTCAATTTCCAAGCAGTCAGTTGGAGAGAGACTAGATTTGGATGTTCGAACGGACCTTGTACTAGAAGATCCTGCCTCAAAGGTAGCTTCCATGGTGGAGCCGATGACATATTCACCAGGTCTGCATACCAAGTCCTGCGTGGCCACGCAGGGGCTATTAGAATTACCGAGGCCTGTTCCTGTTTGATCCTGGCTACAAGCCTGGGAAGGAGAGGGAACGGCGGAAATACATAAGCTAGGTTGAACGACCAAGGCGCCACTAATGCATCCACCAGTGTCGCCTTGGGATCCCTGGATCTGGACCCGTATCGAGGAACCTTTGCGTTCTGGCAAGACGCCATCAGATCCATATCTGGAATGCCCCATAGTTGAGTTAACTGGGCAAAAACCTCCGGGTGGAGTTCCCACTCCCCCGGATGAAAAGTCTGACGACTCAAATAATCCGCCTCCCAGTTGTCCACTCCTGGGATGTGAATTGCATATAGGTGGCAGGAGTGATCCTCCGCCCATTTGACGATCTTGGATACCTCTCTCATCGCTAAGGAACTCTTTGTTCCCCCCTGATGATTGATGTACGCTACAGTCGTCATGTTGTCTGCAGAACATAAGCCATCTGAAGGTATAGACATGTTAGACAGGATTTGGCAGGCTAATAATGCAATAAAAGCGTTTTTAAAGAAAAGCGTTACTGTCCCTTTAAATAATAAACAGGCACACTTTATTTCTGATATAATGAAAAACAATGAAGGCAATGTCCGATTTTAACAAAATTTTTACCCCAGAGTCCTAATGCCTTGAAAGTATTGCACACCAAGGCCTAGATTTGGAGTTTGGCGGTAGATGGGCTGTTAACGCTACGCAGGCTTTTTTCTGGCCGCACCATAAAATTAACTCTGGTATCGAGAGTTCAAAAAAATGCTGCGTTAGGCTCCAAAAAAGGAGCGTAGAGCATTTTTACCGCAAATGCAACTCTCGATACCAGAGTTGCTTACGGACGCGGCCAGCCTCAAAAACGTGCTCGTGCACGATTCTCCCATAGGAAACAATGGGGCTGTTTGAGCTGAAAAAAAACCTAACACCTGCAAAAAAGCTGCGTTCAGCTCTTAACGCAGCCCCATTGTATCCTATGGGGAAACACTTCCTACGTCTGCACCTAACACTCTAACATGTACCCCGAGTCTAAACACCCCTAACCTTACACTTATTAACCCCTAATCTGCCGCCCCCGCTATCGCTGACCCCTGCATTATATTATTAACCCCTAATCTTCCGCTCCGTAAACCGCCGCTACTTACATTATCCCTAGGTACCCCTAATCTGCTGCCCCTAACACCGCCGACCCCTATATTATATTTATTAACCCCTAATCTGCCCCCCACAACGTCGCCGCCAGCTACTTACAATAATTAACCCCTAATCTGCCGACCGCAAAGCGCCGCCACCTACGTTATCCTTATGTACCCCTAATCTGCTGCCCCTAACACCGCCGACCCCTATATTATATTTATTAACCCCTAATCTGCCCCCCTCAACGTCGCCGACACCTGCCTACACTTATTAACCCCTAATCTGCCGAGCGGACCTGAGCGCTACTATAATAAAGTTATTAACCCCTAATCCGCCTCACTAACCCTATCATAAATAGTATTAACCCCTAATCTGCCCTCCCTAACATCGCCGACACCTAACTTCAATTATTAACCCCTAAGCTGCCGACCGGAGCTCACCGCTATTCTAATAAATGTATTAACCCCTAAAGCTAAGTCTAACCCTAACACTAACACCCCCCTAAGTTAAATATAATTTAAATCTAACGAAATTAATTAACTCTTATTAAATAAATTATTCCTATTTAAAGCTAAATACTTACCTGTAAAAAAAATCCTAATATAGCTACAATATAAATTATAATTATATTATAGCTATTTTAGGATTAATATTTATTTTACAGGCAACTTTGTAATTATTTTAACTAGGTACAATAGCTATTAAATAGTTAAGAACTATTTAATAGTTACCTAGTTAAAATAATAACAAAATTACCTGTAAAATAAGTCCTAACCTAAGTTATAATTAAACCTAACACTACCCTATCAATAAATTAATTAAATAAAATACCTACAATTACCTACAATAAAACCTAACACTACACTATCAATAAATAAATTAAATACAATTTCTACAAATAACTACAATTACATAAACTAACTAAAGTACAAAAAATAAAAAAAGAACTAAGTTACAAAAAATAAAAAAATATTTACAAACATAAGAAAAATATTACAACAATTTAAAACTAATTACACCTACTCTAAGCCCCCTAATAAAATAACAAAGACCCCCAAAATAAAAGCTCTTTTACCTTACCAGCCCGGAACAGGGCCCTTTGCGGGGCATGCCCCAAGAAAATCAGCTCTTTTGCCTGTAAAAAAAAAAAAAAAAAAAATACCCCCCCCCCAACATTACAACCCACCACCCACATACCCCTAATCTAACCCAAACCCCCCTTAAATAAACCTAACACTAAGCCCCTGAAGATCTTCCTACCTTGTCTTCACCTCACCGGGTATCACCGATCGGTCCTGGCTCCGATATCTTCATCCAACCCAAGCGGGGGCTAGACATCCACTGAAGAAGTCCAGAAGAGGGTCCAAAGTCTTCCTCCTATCCGGCAAGAAGAGGACATCCGGACCGGCAAACATCTTCATCCAAGCGGCATCTTCGATCTTCTTCCATCCGGTGCGGAGCGGGTCCATGTTGAAGCAGCCGACGCGGATCCATCCTCTTCTTCCGGCGTCTCCCGACGAATGACGGTTCCTTTAAGGGACGTCATCCAAGATGGCGTCCCTCGAATTCCGATTGGCTGATAGGATTCTATCAGCCAATCGGAATTAAGGTAGGAATATTCTGATTGGCTGATGGAATCAGCCAATCAGAATCAAGTTCAATCCGATTGGCTGATCCAATCAGCCAATCAGATTGAGCTCGCATTCTATTGGCTGATCGGAACAGCCAATAGAATGCGAGCTCAATCTGATTGGCTGATTGGATCAGCCAATCGGATTGAACTTGATTCTGATTGGCTGATTCCATCAGCCAATCAGAATATTCCTACCTTAATTCCGATTGGCTGATAGAATCCTATCAGCCAATCGGAATTCGAGGGACGCCATCTTGGATGACGTCCCTTAAAGGAACCGTCATTCGTCGGGAGACGCCGGAAGAAGAGGATGGATCCGCGTCGGCTGCTTCAACATGGACCCGCTCCGCACCGGATGGAAGAAGATCGAAGATGCCGCTTGGATGAAGATGTTTGCCGGTCCGGAAGTCCTCTTCTTGCCGGATAGGAGGAAGACTTTGGATCCTCTTCTTGACTTCTTCAGTGGATGTCTAGCCCCCGCTTGGGTTGGATGAAGATATCGGAGCCAGGACCGATCGGTGATACCCGGTGAGGTGAAGACAAGGTAGGAAGATCTTCAGGGGCTTAGTGTTAGGTTTATTTAAGGGGGGTTTGGGTTAGATTAGGGGTATGTGGGTGGTGGGTTGTAATGTTGGGGGGGGGGGTATTTTTTTTTTTTTTTTTTACAGGCAAAAGAGCTGATTTTCTTGGGGCATGCCCCGCAAAGGGCCCTGTTCAGGGCTGGTAAGGTAAAAGAGCTTTTAAATTTATTAATTTAGAATAGGGTAGGGCATTTTTTTATTTTGGGGGTCTTTGTTATTTTATTAGGGGGCTTAGAGTAGGTGTAATTAGTTTTAAATTGTTGTAATATTTTTCTTATGTTTGTAAATATTTTTTTATTTTTTTTAACTTAGTTCTTTTTTATTTTTTGTACTTTAGTTAGTTTATGTAATTGTAGTTATTTGTAGAAATTGTATTTAATTTATTTATTGATAGTGTAGTGTTAGGTTTTATTGTAGGTAATTGTAGGTATTTTATTTAATTAATTTATTGATAGGGTAGTGTTAGGTTTAATTATAACTTAGGTTAGGACTTATTTTACAGGTAATTTTGTTATTATTTTAACTAGGTAACTATTAAATAGTTCTTAACTATTTAATAGCTATTGTACCTAGTTAAAATAATTACAAAGTTGCCTGTAAAATAAATATTAATCCTAAAATAGCTATAATATAATTATAATTTATATTGTAGCTATATTAGGATTTTTTTACAGGTAAGTATTTAGCTTTAAATAGGAATAATTTATTTAATAAGAGTTAATTAATTTCGTTAGATTTAAATTATATTTAACTTAGGGGGGTGTTAGTGTTAGGGTTAGACTTAGCTTTAGGGGTTAATACATTTATTAGAATAGCGGTGAGCTCCGGTCGGCAGATTAGGGGTTAATAATTGAAGTTAGGTGTCGGCGATGTTAGGGAGGGCAGATTAGGGGTTAATACTATTTATGATAGGGTTAGTGAGGCGGATTAGGGGTTAATAACTTTATTATAGTAGCGCTCAGGTCCGCTCGGCAGATTAGGGGTTAATAAGTGTAGGCAGGTGTCAGCGACGTTGAGGGGGGCAGATTAGGGGTTAATAAATATAATATAGGGGTCGGCGGTGTTAGGGGCAGCAGATTAGGGGTACATAAGGATAACGTAGGTGGCGGCGCTTTGCGGTCGGCAGATTAGGGGTTAATTATTGTAAGTAGCTGGCGGCGAAGTTGAGGGGGGCAGGTTAGGGGTTAATAAATATAATACAGGGGTCGGCGGTGTTAGGGGCAGCAGATTAGGGGTACATAAGGATAACGTAGGTGGCGGTCGGCAGATTAGGGGTTAAAAATTTTTTTATCGAGTTGCGGCGATGTGGGGGGACCTCAGTTTAGGGGTACATAGGTAGTTTATGGGTGTTAGTGTACTTTAGGGTACAGTAGTTAAGAGCTTTATGAACCGGCGTTAGCCCAGAAAGCTCTTAACTCCTTCTTTTTTTCGGCGGCTGGAGTTTTGTCGTTAGAGCTCTAACGCTCACTTCAGAAACGACTCTAAATACCGGCGTTAGAAAGATCCCATTGAAAAGATAGGATACGCAAATGGCGTAGGGGGATCTGCGGTATGGAAAAGTCGCGGCTGAAAAGTGAGCGTTAGACCCTTACCTACACGACTCCAAATACCGGCGGTAGCCTAAAACCAGCGTTAGGAGCCTCTAACGCTGGTTTTCACGGCTAACGCCAAACTCCTAATCTAGGCCCAAGTTTCAAGACTTTAACCCTTAAAATGAGCAAACCGGAGCTATTTGTTCAATTAGACAATTTTAGTACACCACAATCACAGCCACAGCCTTGCTGCGGCTTTTTACCTTCCCTGAGAGTTATTCAGCAATGAAATAAACCTTCCAGAGTCCGTTTTTGTATGCCACAGGACCCCTCACATGAAGCTGCATGCACTGCCATGGAAGTAAACTGCGCAATTGAGGCGCGAAAACGGGGCCTCCTTCCTCTGCATACCAGAGTGAAGGGGCCTTCCTGACTGAAATAGCCGTCTAAGTAAATGCCAGGCGAAAAAAAAACATTCCCAAAAGTGCTTTTAAGTGCACAAAACACTCTAAATGCCATTAAAATAATCGATTTAGCCCACAATAGTGTCAACCAGTGTAGAGCCCATTTGTAAGCCATAATCTGTTATGAGTCTAAGAAAATGGCTTACTTACCCCTTAAGGGAAAAACTGACAGTCTTCTAGCATTAACGTCTTGTTAGAAATATGACTGATCATACCTTGAGCAGAAAAGTCTGCAAACTGTTCCCCCCAACTAAAGTTCTCTGGGCTCAACAGTCCTGCGTGGGAACAGCAATTGATTTTAGTTACTGCTGCTAAAATCATACTCCTCTTTAAACAGAACTCTTCATCTTTTTCTGTTTAGAGTAAATAGTACAAACCAGCACTATTTTAAAATAACAAACTCTTGATAGAAGAATAAAAAACTACAACTAACACCACATACTCTTTACCATCCCCGTGGAGATGCTACTTGTTCAGAGCGGCAAAGAGAATGACTGGGGGGCGGAGCCAGAGGGGGAGCTATATGGACAGCTCTTGCTGGGTGCTCTCTTTGCCATTTCCTGTAGGGGAAGAGAATATCCCACAAGTAAGGATGAAGCCGTGGACCGGACACACCAGTGTTGGAGAAAAATAATTTTGTAGGCGGACAGAAAAGGCGAGTTTAGGTGACAATGAAATAAAGATTTTGAACGCTTCCACTGCGCTTTTACTCTGCATAACATGAATAATTAAAATCAGATATTATAAGTTTAAATTTGTTACTCATTAATTTACATGGTTTACAGTCCATTTAAGCTTTGCTGAGTCCGGACACTTTCACATTTACACATTAAAGCATTAGGCTTATAGGCAGTATACCTGGCAGGCATCCCAACCCTTAGACAAACGAAAAGCATAATCATTGGTTACATGTTGCTTTGCTGTACCAGTCACAGCGTCATGATGCTGCGCCACGCCCATCGCACGCCCTAAAATGAAATGAAAAAGGATTCAGGAATTTAGTTACAGCAATAAAATTTAACGGGGCAATAAGGCACTCAGGAGATGGTTACTGCAATAAGATGTTACAGGAGCAATAAGGCACTCAGGAGCTGGGTTACTGCAATAAGATGTTACATGGCAAAAAGGCACTCAGAAGCTGGGTTACTGCAATAAGATGTTACAGGGCAATAAGAAACACAGAAGCTGGGTTACTGCAATAAGATGTTACAGGGCAATAAGGCACTCAGGAGCTGGGTTACTGCAATAAAATGTTAAAGGACAATAAGGCACTCAGAAGCTTGGTTACTGCAATAAGATGTTACAGGGCAATAAGGCACTCAGGAGCTTGGTTAAGGCTATAAGATGTTACAGGAACAATAAGGCACTCAGGAGCAAAGTTACTGCAATAAGATGTTACAGGGACAATAAGGCACTCAGGAGCTGGATTTCTGCAATAAGAAGTTACAGAGCAATAAGGCACTCAGGAGCTGGGTTACTGCAATAAGTTATTACAGGAACAATAAGGCACTCAGGAGCGAAGTTACTGCAATAAGATGTTACAGGGGCAATAAGGCACTCAGGAGCTGTGTTACTGCAATAAGATGTTACAAGGCAATAAGGCACTCAGGAGCAGAGTTACTGCAATAAGATGTTACAGGGCAATAAGGCACTCAGGAGCTGGGTTACTGCAATAAGATGTTACAAGGCAATAAGGCACTCAGGAGCTGGGTTTCTGCAATAAGATGTTACAGGGCAATAAGGCACTCAGGAGCTTGGTTAAGGCTATAAGATGTTACAGGGGCAATAAGGCACTCAGGAGCTGGGTTACTGCAATAAGTTATTACAGGAACAATAAGGCACTCAGGAGCAAAGTTACTGCAATAAGATGTTACAGGGACAATAAGGCACTCAGGAGCTGGATTTCTGCAATAAGAAGTTACAGAGCAATAAGGCACTCAGGAGCTGGGTTACTGCAATAAGTTATTACAGGAACAATAAGGCACTCAGGAGCGAAGTTACTGCAATAAGATGTTACAGGGGCAATAAGGCACTCAGGAGCTGTGTTACTGCAATAAGATGTTACAAGGCAATAAGGCACTCAGGAGCAGAGTTACTGCAATAAGATGTTACAGGGCAATAAGGCACTCAGGAGCTGGGTTACTGCAATAAGATGTTACAAGGCAATAAGGCACTCAGGAGCTGGGTTACTGCAATAAGATGTTACAGGACAATAAGGCACTCAGGAGCTGGGTTACTGCAATAAGATGTTACAAGGCAATAAGGCACTCAGGAGCTGGGTTTCTGCAATAAGATGTTACAGGGGCAATAAGGCACTCAGGAGTTACTGCTATAAGATATTACAGGACAATAAGGCACTCAGGAGCTGGGTAACTGCTATAAGATGTTACAGAGACAATAAGGCACTCAGGAGCTGGGTTAATGCAATAAGGTTTTACAGGGGCAATAAGGCACTCAGGATCTAGGTTACTGCAATAAGATGTTACAGGGCAATAAGGCACTCAGGAGCTGGGTTACTGCAATAAGATGTTACAGGACAATAAGGCACTCAGGAGCTGAGTTACTGCAATAAGATGTTACAGGACAATAAGGCACTCAGGAGCTGGGTTATTGCAATAAGATGTTACAGGACAATAAGGCACTCAGGAGCTGAGTTACTGCAATAAGATGTTACAGGGCAATAAGGCACTCAGGAGCTGGGTTACTGCAATAAGATGTTACAGGGGCAATAAGGCACTCAGGATCTAGGTTACTGCAATAAGATGTTACAGGGCAATAAGGCACTCAGGAGCTGGGTTACTGCAATAAGATGTTACAGGACAATAAGGCACTCAGGAGCTGGGTTACTACAATAAGGCACTCAGGAGCTGGTTACTGCAATAAGATGTTACAGGGACAATAAGGCACTCAGGAGCTGGGTTACTGCAATAAGATGATACAGGGCAATAAGGCACTCAGGAGCTGGGTTACTGCAATAAGATGATACAGGACAATAAGGCACTCAGGAGCTGGGTTACAGCAATAAGATGTTACAGGGCAATAAGGCACTCAGGAGCTGGGTTACAGCAATAAGATGTTACAGGGCAATAAGGCACTCAGGAGCTGGGTTACTGCAATAAGATGTTACAGGGACAATAAGGCACTCAGTAGCTGGGTTACTGCAATAAGATATTACAGGGGCAATAAGGCACTCAGGAGCTGGGTTACTGCAATAAGATGTTACAGGGACAATAAGGCACTCAGGAGCTGGGTTACTGCAATAAGATGTTACAGGGCAATAAGGCACTCAGGAGCTGGGTTACTGCAATAAGATGTTACAGGGCAATAAGGCACTCAGGAGCTGGGTTACTGCAATAAGATGTTACAGGGGCAATACGGCACTCAGGAGCTGGGTTACTGCAATAAGATGTTACAGGGGCAATAAGGCACTTAGGAGCTGGGTTACTGCAATAAGATATTACAGGGGCAATAATGCACTCAGGAGCTGGGTTACTGCAATAAGATGTTACAGTACAATAAGGCACTCAGGAGCTGAGTTACTGCAATAAGATGTTACAGGACAATAAGGCACTCAGTAGCTGGGTTACTGCAATAAGATGTTACAGGGCAATAAGGCACTCAGGAGCTCAGTTATTGCAATAAGATGTTACAGGGCAATAAGGCACTCAGGAGCTCAGTTATTGCAATAAGATGTTACAGGGCAATAAGGCACTCAGGAGCTGGGTTACTACAATAAGATGTTACAGGGACAATAAGGCACTCAGGAGCTGGGTTACTGCAATAAGATGTTACAGGGGCAATAAGGCACTCAGGACCTGGGTTACTGCAATAAGATGTTACAGGACAATAAGGCACTCAGGAGCTGAGTTACTGCAATAAGATGTTACAGGGCAATAAGGCACTCAGGAGCTGGGTTACTGCAATAAGATGTTACAGGGGCAATAAGGCACTCAGGAGCTGGGTTACTGCAATAAGATGTTACAGGACAATAAGGCACTCAGGAGCTGGGTTACTGCAATAAGATGTTACAGGACAATAAGGCACTCAGGAGCTGGGTTACTGCAATAAGATGTTACAGGGCAATAAGGCACTCAGGTGCTGGGTTACTACAATAAGATGTTACAGGACAATAAGGCACTCAGTAGCTGGGTTACTGCAATAAGATGTTACAGGACAATAAGGCACTCAGGAGCTGGTTACTGCAATAAGATGTTACAGGGCAATAAGGCACTCAGGAGCTGGGTTACTGCAATAAGATGTTACAGGGCAATAAGGCACTCAGGAGCTGAGTTACTGCAATAAGATGTTATAGGTACAATAAGGCACTCAGGACCTGGGTTACTGCAATAAGATGTTACAGGACAATAAGGCACTCAGGAGCTGGGTTACTGCAATAAGATGTTACAGGGGCAATAAGGCACTCAGGAGCTGGGTTACTACAATAAGATGTTACAGGGCAATAAGGCACTCAGGACCTGGGTTACTACAATAAGATGTTACAGGGCAATAAGGCACTCAGGAGCTGGGTTACTGCAATAAGATGTTACAGGACAGTAAGGCACTCAGGAGCTGGGTTACTGCAATAAGATGTTACAGGACAATAAGGCACTCAGGAGCTGAGTTACTGCAATAAGATGTTACAGGGCAATACGGCACTCAGGAGCTGGGTTACTGCAATAAGATGTTACAGGGGCAATAAGGCACTCAGGAGCTGGGTTACTGCAATAAGATGTTACAGGGGGCAATAAGGCACTCAGGAGCTGGGTTACTGCAATAAGATGTTACAGGGGCAATAAGGCACTCAGGAGCTGGGTTACTGTAATAAGATGTTACAGGGACAATAAGGCACTCAGGAGATGGGTTACTGCAATAAGATGTTACAGAACAATAAGGCACTCAGGAGCAGGGTTACTGCAATAAGATGTTACAGGACAATAAGGCACTCAGGAGATGGGTTACTGCAATAAGATGTTACAGGACAATAAGGCACTCAGGAGATGGGTAACTGCAATAAGATGTTACAGGACAATAAGGCACTCAGGAGATGGGTTACTGCAATAAGATGTTACAGGACAATAAGGCACTCAGGAGCTGGGTTACTGCAATAAGATGTTACAGGACAATAAGGCACTCAGGAGCTGGGTTACTGCAATAAGATATTACAGGATAATAAGGCGCTCAGGAGCTGGGTTACTGTAATAAGATGTTACAGGGACAATAAGGCACTCAGGAGCTGGGTTACTGCAATAAGATGTTACAGGGCAATAAGACACTCAGGAGCTGGGTTACTGCAATAAGATGTTACAGGACAATAAGGCACTCAGGAGCTGGGTTACTGCAATAAGATGTTACAGGGCAATAAGGCACTCAGGAGCTGGGTTACTGCAATAAGATGTTACAGGGCAATAAGGCACTCAGGAGCTGGGTTACTGCAATAAGATGTTACAGGACAATAAGGCACTCAGGAGCTGGGTTACTGCAATAAGATGTTACAGGGCAATAAGGCACTCAGGAGCTGGGTTACTGCAATAAGATGTTACAGGACAATAAGGCACTCAGGAGCTGAGTTACTGCAATAAGATGTTACAGGGAGAACAAGACACTCAGGAGTTGAGTTATTGCATTAAAATCGTGATAATGTTGTGAGCTAATACTACTCTCAGGATAAAAGAAACTAAAACGAGGTCTAGAATAACATAATTTATGCTTACCTGATAAATTCCTTTCTCCTGTAGTGTGATCAGTCCACGGGTCATCATTACTTCTGGGATATTAACTCCTCCCCAACAGGAAGTGCAAGAGGATCACCCAGCAGAGCTGCTATATAGCTCCTCCCCTCTACGTCACACCCAGTCATTCGACCAAGAACCAAGGAGAAAGGAGAAGCTAAAGGGTGCAGTGGTGACTGGAGTATAAATTAAAAATTTAGACCTGCCATAAAAAACAGGGCGGGCCGTGGACTGATCACACTACAGGAGAAAGGAATTTATCAGGTAAGCATAAATTATGTTTTCTCCTGTTAAGTGTAGTCAGTCCACGGGTCATCATTACTTATGGGATACCAATACCAAAGCAAAAGTACACGGATGACGGGAGGGAAAGGCAGGATCTTTATACAGAAGGAACCACTGCCTGAAGAACCTTTCTCCCAAAAATAGCCTCCGAAGAAGCAAAAGTGTCAAATTTGTAAAATTTGGAAAAAGTATGAAGCGAAGACCAAGTTGCAGCCTTGCAAATCTGTTCAACAGAGGCCTCATTCTTAAAGGCCCAAGTGGAAGCCACAGCTCTAGTGGAATGAGCTGTAATTCTTTCAGGAGGCTGCTGTCCAGCAGTCTCATAGGCTAAACGTATTATGCTACGAAGCCAAAAAGAGAGAGAGGTAGCCGAAGCTTTTTGACCTCTCCTCTGACCAGAGTTAACGACAAACAGTGAAGATGTTTGTCGAAAATCTTTAGTTGCCTGTAAATAAAATTTTAGGGCACGAACTACATCTAGATTGTGCAGAAGTCGTTCCTTCTTTGAGGAAGGATTAGGACACAAGGATGGAACAACAATCTCCTGATTGATATTCCTGTTAGTGACTACCTTAGGTAAGAACCCAGGTTTAGTACGCAGAACTACCTTATCCGAGTGAAAAATCAGATAAGGAGAATCACAATGTAAGGCTGATAACTCAGAGACTCTTCGAGCCGAGGAAATAGCCATTAAAAATAGAACTTTCCAAGATAACAATTTTATATCAACGGAATGAAGGGGTTCAAACGGAACGCCCTGTAAAACGTTAAGAACAAGGTTTAAACTCCATGGCGGAGCAACATTTTTAAACACAGGCTTAATCCTGGCCAAAGCCTGACAAAAAGCCTGAACGTCTGGAACTTCTGACAGACGTTTGTGTAACAAAATGGACAGAGCTGAGATCTGTCCCTTTAAAAAGAACTAGCGGATAAGCCCTTTTCTAAACCCTCTTGTAGAAACGACAATATCCTAGGAATCCTAACCTTACTCCAAGAGTAACCTTTGGATTCGCACCAATATAGGTATTTACGCCATATTTTATGATTAATCTTTCTGGTAACAGGCTTCCTAGCCTGTATCAGGGTATCAATTACTGACTCAGAGAATCCACGTTTTGATAAAATCAAGCGTTCAATCTCCAGGCAGTCAGCTTCAGAGAAATTAGATTTTGATGTTTGAAAGGACCCTGAATCAGAAGGTCCTGTCTCAGAGGCAGAGACCAAGGTGGACAGGATGACATGTCCACTAGATCTGCATACCAGGTCCTGCGAGGCCACGCAGGCGCTATTAGAATTACTGATGCTCTCTCCTGTTTGATTCTGGCGATCAATCGAGGAAGCATCGGAAAGGGTGGAAACACATAAGCTCTCCCGAAGGTCCAAGGTGCTGTCAAAGCATCTACTAGGGCCGCTCCCGGATCCCTGGATCTGGACCCGTAACGAGGAAGCTTGGCGTTCTGTCGAGACGCCATGAGATCTATCTCTGGTTTGCCCCAACGTCGAAGTATTTGGGCAAAGACCTCCGGATGAAGTTCCCACTCCCCCGGATGAAAAGTCTGACGACTTAGGAAATCCGCCTCCCAGTTCTCCACTCCCGGAATGTGGATTGCTGAGAGATGGCAAGAGTGAGACTCTGCCCAACGAATTATCTTTGATACTTCCATCATCGCTAGGGAGCTTCTTGTTCCTCCTTGATGGTTGATGTAAGCTACAGTAGTGATGTTGTCCGACTGAAATCTGATGAACCCCCGAGTTGTTAACTGGGGCCAAGCCAGAAGGGCATTGAGAACTGCTCTCAATTCCAGAATGTTTATTGGCAGGAGACTCTCCTCCTGAGTCCATGATCCCTGAGCCTTCAGGGAATTCCAGACAGCGCCCCAACCTAACAGGCTGGCGTCTGTTGTTACAATTGTCCAATTTGGCCTGCTGAATGGCATCCCCTTGGACAGATGTGGCCGAGAAAGCCACCACAGAAGAGAATTTCTGGTCTCTTGATCCAGATTCAGAGTGGGGGACAAATCTGAGTAATCCCCATTCCACTGACTTAGCATGCATAATTGCAGCGGTCTGAGGTGTAGGCGTGCAAAGGGGACTATGTCCATTGCCGCTACCATTAAGCCGATCACCTCCATACATTGAGCCACTGACGGGTGTTGAATGGAATGAAGGACACGGCAGGCGTTTTGAAGTTTTGTTAACCTGTCTTCTGTCAGGTAAATCTTCATTTCTACAGAATCTATAAGAGTCCCCAAGAAGGGAACTCTTGTGAGTGGAACGAGAGAACTCTTCTTTTCGTTTACCTTCCACCCATGCGATCTTAGAAATGCCAGTACAAACTCTGTATGAGACTTGGCAGTTTGAAAGCTTGAAGCTTGAATCAGAATGTCGTCTAGGTATGGAGCTACCGAGATTCCTCGCGGTCTTAGCACCGCCAGAAGAGCCCCCAGAACCTTTGTGAAGATTCTTGGAGCCGTAGCCAACCCGAATGGAAGAGCTACAAACTGGTAATGCCTGTCTAGGAAGGCAAACCTTAGATACCGGAAATGATCTCTGTGAATCGGTATGTGAAGGTAAGCATCCTTTAAATCCACTGTGGTCATGTACTGACCCTTTTGGATCATGGGTAGGATTGTCCGAATAGTTTCCATTTTGAACGATGGAACTCTTAGGAATTTGTTTAGGATCTTTAAATCCAAGATTGGTCTGAAGGTTCCTTCTTTCTTGGGAACCACAAACAGATTTGAGCAAAACCCCTGTCCGTGTTCCGACCGCGGAACCGGATGGATCACTCCCATTAGTAAAAGATCTTGTACACAGCGTAGAAACGCCTCTTTCTTTATTTGGTTTGTTGACAACCTTGACAGATGGAATCTCCCTTTTGGGGGAGAGGATTTGAAGTCCAGAAGATATCCCTGAGATATGATCTCTAACGCCCAGGGATCCTGGACATCTCTTGTCCAAGCCTGGGCGAAGAGAGAAAGTCTGCCCCCCACTAGATCCGTTCTCGGATCGGGGGCCCTCAATTCATGCTGTCTTAGGGGCAGCAGCAGGTTTTCTGGCCTGCTTGCTCTTGTTCCAGGACTGGTTAGGTCTCCAGCCTTGTCTGTAGCGAGCAACAGCTCCTTCCTGTTTTGGTGCAGAGGAAGTTGATGCTGCTCCTGTCTTGAAATTACGAAAGGAACGAAAATTAGACTGTCTAGCCTTCGGCTTGGCTCTGTCTTGAGGCAGGGCGTGGCCTTTACCTCCTGTAATGTCAGCGATAATTTCCTTCAAACCGGGCCCGAATAAGGTCCTAGACAGGCATTACCAGTTTGTGGCTCTTCCATTCGGATTGGCTACAGCTTTAGCACATATAGCACAGAGATATTCCTCTGAGTCAGACATGTTTAACACACTAGCAAATAACCAGCAAACTTGGAAATACTTTTCAATTCACTTTTATATATAGTATGAAAAAAACGCACTGTGCCTTTAAGAAGCACAGAAAGATATGACAGTTGAGTACAATAAAACAGATAATTTTATGAAAACAAACTTTTTTCTCAGTAAAAATACAATTTTAGCAAAGGATTGCTCCCATTAGTAATGGATAACTAGCCCTTTAAAAGCAGAAAAAAAAAAAGTACAGAATGTAACGTTTTTTATCACAGTCAAGCACTATCTCACAGGTCTGCTGTGAGTGATTACCTCCCTCAAAATAACTTTTGAAGACCCCTGAGCTCTGTAGAGACAATCCGGATCATGCAGGGAAGAAGGACAGACTTGTGACTGAATTTTTGATGCGTAGTAAAAGCGCCAAATTCAGCCCCTCCCCCTCACACACAACAGTGAGGGAGATCAGTAAACTGTCATAAATCAAACAAAATGCCCGCCAAGTGGATAAAACTAATGTTTTCACCCAGTACCTCAGAAAAATAAACGATTTCACATGCCAGCAAAAAACGTTTAACATCAATAAATGTATTTGTCATAAAAAGCCTGCTGCAAGCCGTTTTTACTGCAAAATAGGCTAAAGCTTTATGTAAACAGTATTATTTCAGTGAAATGCCATTCCCCAGAATACTGAAGTGAAATATATACATACATGACAGCCTGATACCAGTTGCTACTACTGCATTTAAGGCTGAACTTACTTTATATAGGTATTTGCAGTATTTTCTAGTCAATTCCATTCTCAGAAAATAATATGCTGCTACATACCTCTTTGCAGGTGAACCTGCCCGCTGTCCCCTGATCTGAAGTTTACCTCACTCCTCAGATGGCCGAGAACAGCAACATGATCTTAACTACTCCGGTTAAAATCATACAGAAAAACTCAGGTAGACTCTTCTTCAAATTCTCCCTGAGAAGGAACAACACACTCCGGTGCTGTTTTAAAATAAAAAACTTTTGATTGAAGTTATAAAAAATAAGTAAAATCACCACAGTCCTCTCACACATCCTATCTATTAGTTGGGTGCAAGAGAATGACTGGGTGTGACGTAGAGGGGAGGAGCTATATAGCAGCTCTGCTGGGTGATCCTCTTGCACTTCCTGTTGGGGAGGAGTTAATATCCCAGAAGTAATGATGACCCGTGGACTGATCACACTTAACAGGAGAAATATATATATATATATCACTCACTCAGAACAGTGCTGTTGCTCGTCCCATATGGTCCATCCCTTGATTCTGGTCCAGCTATCACCTCCAGCTGGTTGCAAATCTGATATGAAGAAATTATATACATGTCAGAGAAAGCAAATAATTTCTGGAGAGGGGACAAACACAAAAAGACACAGTGATGGTGATAGAAGTGGGAAAAGATCTAGTGATTCTCAACGAGGGTATCAAACAAAATTAGGGCCAACCCCCTTTGAGGAAGCGTATAAGTGAAACGCGACCGCGTCAGGGGCTTCGTGTTTATTTTAACTCCACTCTGTTAATTTCAGACTATCTACTAATTGATATTTTTATTTGTTGTTGTAACATTAGTTGTAACATTTGGGGCATATTGTGGGAAGGATGGGGAAGGGATTTATAGCATATTTAGTGTAAAAAAGTGGCTTATCTACCCTAATATAGGGCAATACAGGACACAGTTCCTAAATAGAGGCTCTTACATTTAACTAATATCATTGATTTTTCCCCTCCTCCTCATATGTGATAAACAACCTAAAATCAGCAACATTGAGGTACTTTATACAAGTCACAGTTACAGAGTTGTGTTTTTAACTATTTTTCTGGCACGCTAGATACAACTTCTATTTCTGCTGCCTTTTTTAACTACAACTAGTAAAAGTTAAATTTTAAGTGGAAAAATATAAACTTTATGTGTAGAAAGAGCATACTTTTCCCTATTCTCTTAATAGGGTTTTTTTTTCTTTAAAATTAGGGCCAAGCATGAAAATTTCCAATATGTCTAAGCATGAAACATCTATATACGAGAAAAACGAGATCTAGTAAAAGTGGATGGACCAATTATAGTATATATTGGAGTATGCAATTATATCCTGATATTCCCTTAATAATAATAATAATAATAATAATAATAATAATAATAATAATATTACTACACCACATTCGAATAACCAGAATGGTATAGAATATTTTTTATTCTTCCATTAAAATTACTATACATGTAGAAAACTCTTTATCCAAACTACTTGGGACCAGAAAATGTTTGGATTTTTTAATATTTGCATATGTAAAATAGTACAGTTTGGAAAGGGGATGGGACCAAATGTAAAACAACAAAAGTTTAGCTAATAAGCTAAAATGAACTAATTTTAAAATGTTTATTGCAAAAATTATCATTAAATAAATCTACATTAAATTATGTAATTATGTTGTGCTTAAGATTGCAAAAAATATTAGAATATTAGAAACTATTGCATTACCCCCACCCTGCTATTTTATTGTGCAACCCGGCTGGCAACATTTTTTGTGCAGAACATTGTAGTTTTATATAATTTTTAATACTTCGTATATATAGTACCCTCAAAAGATAGTAATGTAATCAAAAAACATAATTTATGCTTACCTGATAAATTCCTTTCTTCTGTAGTGTGATCAGTCCACGGGTCATCATTACTTCTGGGATATTACTCCTCCCCAACAGGAAGTGCAAGAGGATTCACCCAGCAGAGCTGCATATAGCTCCTCCCCTCTACGTCACTCCCAGTCATTCGACCAAGGACCAACGAGAAAGGAAAAGCCAAGGGTGAAGTGGTGACTGGAGTATAAATTAAAAAATATTTACCTGCCTTAAAAACAGGGCGGGCCGTGGACTGATCACACTACAGAAGAAAGGAATTTATCAGGTAAGCATAAATTATGTTTTCTTCTGTTAAGTGTGATCAGTCCACGGGTCATCATTACTTCTGGGATACCAATACCAAAGCAAAAGTACACGGATGACGGGAGGGATAGGCAGGCTCTTTATACAGAAGGAACCACTGCCTGAAGAACCTTTCTCCCAAAAATAGCCTCCGATGAAGCAAAAGTGTCAAATTTGTAAAATTTGGAAAAAGTATGAAGCGAAGACCAAGTTGCAGCCTTGCAAATCTATTCAACAGAGGCCTCATTCTTGAAGGCCCAAGTGGAAGCCACAGCTCTAGTAGAATGAGCTGTAATTCTTTCAGGAGGCTGCTGTCCAGCAGTCTCATAAGCTAAACGAATTATGCTATGAAGCCAAAAAGAAAGAGAGGTAGCGGAAGCTTTTTGACCTCTCCTCTGCCCTGAGTAAATGACAAACAGAGAAGACGTTTGTCGAAATTCCTTAGTTGCCTGTAAGTAAAAAAAAGTACGGACTACATCCAGGTTGTGCAGTAGACGTTCCTTCTTTGAAGAAGGATTTGGGCATAAAGAAGGAACAACAATCTCTTGATTGATATTCCTGTTAGTAACTACCTTAGGTAAGAACCCAGGTTTAGTACGCAGGACTACCTTATCCGAATGAAAAATCAAATAAGGAGAATCACAATGTAAGGCTGATAATTCAGAGACTCTTCGAGCCGAGGAAATAGCCATTAAAAATAGAACTTTCCAAGATAACAACTTTATATCAATGGAATGAAGGGGTTCAAACGGAACGCCCTGAAAAACATTAAGAACAAGGTTTAAACTCCATGGTGGAGCAACAGTTTTAAACACAGGCTTAATCCTGGTCAAAGCCTGACAAAAAGCCTGGACGTCAGGAACTTCTGACAGACGTTTGTGTAACAGAATGGACAGAGCTGAGATCTGTCCCTTTAATGAACTAGCAGATAAACCCTTTTCTAAACCTTCTTGTAGAAAAGACAATATCCTAGGAATCCTAACCTTACTCCAAGAGTAACCTTTGGATTCACACCAATATAGGTATTTACGCCATATCTTATGGTAAATCTTTCTGGTAACAGGTTTCCTAGCCTGTATTAAGGTATCAATAACTGACTCAGAAAACCCACGTCTTGATAAAATCAAGCGTTCAATTTCCAAGCAGTCAGCTTCAGAGAAGTTAGATTTTGATGTTTGAAGGGACCCTGTATCAGAAGGTCCTGTTTCAGAAGTAGAGACCAAGGTGGACAGGATGACATGTCCACCAGGTCTGCATACCAAGTCCTGCGTGGCCACGCAGGTGCTATTAGAATCACTGATGCTCTCTCTTGTTTGATTCTGGCAATCAATCGCGGAAGCAACGGGAAGGGTGGAAACACGTAAGCCATCCTGAAGTCCCAAGGTGCTGTCAGAGCATCTATCAGGACTGCTCCTGGATCCCTGGATCTGGACCCGTAACGAGGAAGCTTGGCGTTCTGTCGAGACGCCATGAGATCTATCTCTGGTTTGCCCCAACGTCGAAGTATTTGGGCAAAGACCTCCGGATGAAGTTCCCACTCCCCCGGATGAAAAGTCTGACGACTTAAGAAATCCGCCTCCAAGTTCTCCACTCCCGGGATGTGGATTGCTGACAGGTGGCAAGAGTGAGACTCTGCCCAGAGAATTATCTTTGATACTTCCATCATAGCTAGGGAGCTTCTTGTCCCTCCCTGATGGTTGATGTAAGCTACAGTCGTGATGTTGTCCGACTGAAACCTGATGAACCCCCGAGTTGTCAACTGGGGCCAAGCCAGGAGGGCATTGAGAACTGCTCTCAATTCCAGAATGTTTATTGGCAGGAGACTCTCCTCCTGACTCCATTGTCCCTGAGCCTTCAGAGAATTCCAGACGGCACCCCAACCTAGAAGGCTGGCGTCTGTTGTTACAATTGTCCAGTCTGGTCTGCTGAATGGCATCCCCCTGGACAGATGTGGCCGAGAAAGCCACCATAGAAGAGAATTTCTGGTCTCTTGATCCAGATTCAGAGAAGGGGATAAGTCTGAGTAATCCCCATTCCACTGACTTAGCATGCACAGTTGCAGTGGTCTGAGGTGTAAGCGTGCAAAGGGTACTATGTCCATTGCCGCTACCATTAAGCCGATTCCCTCCATGCATTGAGCCACTGACGGGTGTTGAATGGAATGAAGGGTGCGGCAAGCACTTTGAAGTCTTGTTAGCCTGTCCTCTGTCAGGTAAATCTTCATTTCTACAGAATCTATAAGAGTCCCCAGGAAGGGAACTCTTGTGAGTGGAACGAGTGAACTTTTCTTTTCGTTCACCTTCCATCCATGTGAACTTAGAAATGCCAGCACTAACTCTGTATGAGACTTGGCAGTTTGAAAGCTTGAAGCTTGTATCAGAATGTCGTCTAGGTATGGAGCTACCGAGATTCCCCGCGGTCTTAGTACCGCCAGAAGAGCACCCAGAACCTTTGTGAAGATTCTTGGAGCTGTAGCCAATCCGAATGGAAGAGCCACAAACTGGTAATGCCTGTCTAGGAAGGCAAACCTTAGGTACCGATAATGATCTTTGTGAATCGGTATGTGAAGGTAAGTATCTTTTAAATCTACAGTGGTCATGTACTGACCCTCTTGGATCATAGGTAAAATTGTCCGAATAGTCTCCATCTTGAACGATGGAACTCTTAGGAATTTGTTTAGGATCTTTAAGTCCAGGATTGGTCTGAAAGTTCCCTCTTTTTTGGGAACCACAAACAGATTTGAGTAAAACCCCTGTCCCTGTTCCGATCGTGGAACTGGATGGATTACTCCCATTAACAAGAGCTCTTGTACGCAGCGTAGAAACGCCTCTTTCTTTGTCTGGATTGTTGACAATCTTGACAGATGAAATCTCTCTCTTGGAGGAGAGTATTTGAAGTCCAGAAGGTATCCCTGAGATATTATCTCTAGCGCCCAGGGATCCTGAACATCTCTTGCCCAAGCCTGGGCGAAGAGAGAAAGTCTGCTCCCCACTAGATCCGATCCCGGATCGGGGGCCCTCAATTCATGCTGTCTTAGGGGCAGCAGCAGGTTTCCTAGTCTGCTTGCCCTTGTTCCAGGACTGGTTAGGTTTCCAGCCTTGTCTGTAGCGAGCAACAGCTCCTTCCTGTTTTGGTGCAGAGGAAGTTGATGCTGCTCCAGCTTTGAAATTACGAAAGGAACGAAAATTAGACTGTCTAGTCTTGGCTTTGGCTTTGTCCTGAGGCAGGGCATGGCCTTTACCTCCTGTAATGTCAGCGATAATCTCTTTCAACCCAGGCCCGAATAAGGTCTGCCCTTTGAAAGGTATATTAAGCAATTTAGACTTAGAAGTAACATCAGCTGACCAGGGTTTTAGCCACAGCGCCCTGCGTGCCTGAATGGCGAATCCTGAATTCTTCGCCGTAAGTTTAGTAAGATGTACTACGGCCTCCGAAATGAATGAATTAGCTAGTTTAAGGACTCTAAGCCTGTCCGTAATGTCGTCCAGAGTAGCTGAACCAATGTTCTCTTCCAGAGACTCAATCCAGAATGCCGCTGCAGCCGTGATCGGCGCAATGCATGCAAGGGGTTGCAATATAAAACCTTGTTGAACAAACATTTTCTTAAGGTAACCCTCTAACTTTTTATCCATTGGATCTGAAAAAGCACAGCTATCCTCCACCGGGATAGTGGTACGCTTAGCTAAGGTAGAAACTGCTCCCTCCACCTTAGGGACCGTTTGCCATAAGTCCCTTGTGGTGGCGTCTATTGGAAACATTTTTCTAAATATCGGAGGGGGTGAGAACGGCACACCGGGTCTATCCCACTCCTTAGTAACAATTTCAGTAAGTCTCTTAGGTATAGGAAAAACCTCAGTACTCGTCGGTACCGCAAAATATTTATCCAACCTACACATTTTCTCTGGTATTGCAACTGTGTTACAATCATTCAGAGCCGCTAACACCTCCCCTAGTAATACACGGAGGTTTTCCAGTTTAAATTTAAAATTTGAAATATCTGAATCCAGTCTGTTTGGATCAGAACCGTCACCCACAGAATGAAGTTCTCCGTCCTCATGTTCTGCCACCTGTGACGCAGTGTCTGACATGGCCCTAATATTATCAGCGCACTCTGTTCTCACCCCAGAGTGATCACGCTTACCTCTTAGTTCTGGTAATTTAGCCAAAACCTCAGTCATAACAGTAGCCATATCCTGTAATGTGATTTGTAATGGCCGCCCAGATGTACTCGGCGCTACAATATCACGCACCTCCCTCTGAGCGGGAGATGTAGGTACTGACACGTGAGGCGAGTTAGTCGGCATAACTCTCCCCTCGTTGTTTGGTGAAATTTGTTCAATTTGTACAGATTGACTTTTATTTAAAGTAGCATCAATACAGTTAGTACATAAATTTCTATTGGGCTCCACTTTGGCATTGCAACAAATGACACAGGTATCATCCTCTGAATCAGACATGTTTAACACACTAGCAAATAAACTTGCAACTTGGAAATACAATTCAATTAGAATAATATTAAAACGTACTGTGCCTTTAAGAAGCACAGAAGATCTATGACAGTTGAAAATTAATAAATTGAAACAGTTATAGCCTCAATCCTTGTAAACAACACAACTTTAGCAAAGGTTTAATCCCATTAGCAAAGATAACAAATTCTGAAAGCAGGAAACAAATTACAGAATAAACGTTTTTTATCTCAGTCAAACTATAATTCTCACAGCTCTGCTGAGAGAAATTACCTCCCTCAAAATAAGTTTTGAAGACCCCTGAGCTCTGTAGAGATGAACCGGATCATGCAGGGAATACAATGAGTTGCTGACTGAAATATTTGATGCAGTAAAAGCGCCAAAAAAACGGCCCCTCCCCCTCACACACAGCAGTGAGGGAGAACAGAAACTGTCAGAAAAACAGATTAAGCAACTGCCAAGTGGAAAAATAGTGCCCAAACATTTATTCACTCAGTACCTCAGTAAATGAAAACGATTTTACATTCCAGCAAAAACGTTAAACATAATCTCTAGTTATTAAACAGCTTTATGTATTTCTTACAGTGTAATTCTAGTGAAGTACCATTCCCCAGAATACTGAAGTGTAAAGTATACATACATGACATTATATCGGTATGGCAGGATTTTCTCATCAATTCCATTGTCAGAAAATAAAAACTGCTACATACCTCTATGCAGATTCATCTGCCCGCTGTCCCCTGATCTGAAGTTTACCTCTCCTCAGATGGCCGAGAAACAGCAATATGATCTTAACTACTCCGGCTAAAATCATAACAAAAACTCTGGTAGATTCTTCTTCAAACTCTGCCAGAGAGATAATAACACACTCCGGTGCTATTTTAAAATAACAAACTTTTGATTGAAGATATAAAACTAAGTATAATCACCATAGTCCTCTCACACATCCTATCTAGTCGTTGGGTGCAAGAGAATGACGTAGAGGGGAGGAGCTATATGCAGCTCTGCTGGGTGAATCCTCTTGCACTTCCTGTTGGGGAGGAGTAATATCCCAGAAGTAATGATGACCCGTGGACTGATCACACTTAACAGAAGAAAGGTTATATTTACTTAAAAACATTGACTATTTGCATTTTCTTTCGTAAAATGATGATGGTCCACAGTCCTCTATATCATATGAGATATATTTCCTGCCACTAGGAGGAGGTCAAGAACCCACATCAGAGCTTAAAAATCTCCCTTACCACTCTCTTAGTTTTGTTCTTGGCCTCGTAGCAGATGGTTAAGAATAGAGGTTGTTCCAGCTACTTGCTTATGGATTACAAATTGGGAGCTCAGACCTATGTGAGACCCAGAGCTCAGACCTATGCAAGACAGAAAAGACTCTTCCATATAGTGTCATTGTATACTTTATTATAAAGTGAAAACTGGAACAACATTTTTCTGTCCCCGCTGATATCTCTATTGAGGAGTCAGTTTCCGATATCCCTCTATCTACACTTACATGCTTATTTTGCAACTATGTTTTAGTATGCCAGGTCACCCAAATCTGTGAGAATTGTATACCTCAAATTTTGCATACATTTCAGCTGCAACAGTCTACTGTCCAGAGGGAATTCTTCCTGTACTTGTAACTCAGGAGGAAATTACTGTAAGCGTAAAGCTGAGGATTTAACTCAGTCGCCGGAGGTAAATGTGTAACATATTTCTTATGCTGATAACCTAAAGGTTCAGCTTTGATAACATCCTCTATGCAGGTGTTTTTTGCCAGGACCTTTAAGGCAGCTGTACACCACAGAAAATTCTTATGTTTTCTACAGTGTACCCAATTTACTATAATATGTGCAATTATATATTGTACTTTACATAATGGCATATGGTGCCATGACTATTTATTATAACTATCTGCACTATTAATACTTATTTATAAGTCAATTAAGCATTGTACTCCCATCATTGCCAGGGGATGTAAACAATTAGTTGTTTTTTTTGTCAGTCTGCATTTTATATACTGTTGTACATTTTATGCCATTTGGAAAATTATTTGCAGTAATGTACATCATGTAGGTTCTGTACACTAATATAATATACAAATTGTTAAAAGCTGTTAAAGTGCATTGCATATTCAGCAGCACAAATAATATTTGTTATATAAGCAGAACTCCTGTCTGTGGATTCAATACAGCCGGAGTCAGGACATTCAGTTGCTCCTTATCTGGCTGATATTTAGTGCAATCTTATTTACTGTGAATAGCTATTGCTCATACTCTCAAGCTTCTGTCTTCTTTCAAGACAATAGCTGGAGTATCAATATAAAGCTCCTTATTTCCTGCTATAAAAAGGTAGCATTTCAGGAGTCATAATAGACTCAATCCTTATGCATCTGGTTTCCTGTCAGAACTTTCCAATATTAAGATTAAGAGGGTGTGTCTCTTCCTACAATGAGCAACATTCCATTGGTAGCTCAATACATGGAGGCGGTGGGTCTTATGGCAGCTGCTTCAGTCTAAGTTTCTTTTGCCCCATCTTCACTCGAGACCCCTATAATGGCTATGCTACCTCAGTGGTCAAAGAATTATTTACATTTGGAACACAGATTGCTTTGGATTTCTTCGTCAGTCAATCTTTTTCTTGAGGACACATAATATGTCTTTGTCCCGTTGGACATCCTTCCTTCGTCAATCTTGGTTTATTGTGCGAATGGACGCAAGTCTCTCAGGCTGTGGGGGTTGTCTGTGTTTCTTAACTTTACCTATCTATCTCCTATAGTTTAAGTTAGCCAGACAGTTCTAATGACACCTCTACAGACCCGGCTTTGTCATTCCTACCTAGTGTTTCCTATTCTCTACGTTAAACTAAGAAAGATGGAAGGTGGGTGGATTTTAAGCTCTGATATGGGTAATTAACCTCCTCCTAGTGGCAGAAAATATATTGCATATGTAATAGAGGACTGTGGACCATTATCAAATAAAATAATTTATCAAGTAAGCATAAATTTTGTCCTAGAACACAAAAACCAAACCAAAGACACAGCCAGAGAAGGCTGACTTTTTTTTGTTGTTGACAATTTGTAAAGCTTCACTGTGCATCATTTTACCTGCAGGAAGTTGTTACTCATCCTCTCGTAGCGTTTAAAGGCAGGGCGGCTAGTGAAATATCCTGTCCAGAACTGGTGCGGGCCGTCAGCATATGGAAAAAAATCATCATACTTCACAGACCTTTAAATCAAGAAGATAATTTTGGTTTGTTGTGACTGGCAGAACATTGCATCCATAATAATAAAATGTGTGAAACATAAAACATTTATCTTTATTTGCTCCTTTTTGTGGTGTTATTTTTTTTTATACTGATTGGACCATACAAAGTTTTTATATAAGCTATAGCAACCAGGGTGGATTTCAATGAAATATCAAATAGATTAAAATCACAATTTAAATCACTAGTCAGTAAGACTCAATTTAAATAATGGTTTTCTACATAAAAAAAAATAATTTATGTAAGAACTTACCTGATAAATTCATTTCTTTCATGTTGGCAAGAGTCCATGAGCCAGTGATGTATGGGATATACAATCCTACCAGGAGGGGCAAAGTTTCCCAAACCTCAAAATGCCTATAAATACATCCCTCACCACACCCACAATCCAGTTTAACGAATAGCCAAGTAGTGGGGTGATAAAGAAAGGAGTAAAAAGCATCAACAAAGGACCAGAAAATATAACAAATAGACTAGAAGTCTTCCTGAAATCTTTAGTAGCTTCCACATAATATTTCAAAGCTCTTACCACATCCAAAGAATGTAAGGATCTTTCCAAAGGATTCTTAGGATTAGGACACAAGGAAAGGACAACAATTTCTCTACTAATGTTGTTAGAATTCACAACCTTAGGTAAAAATTCAAATGAAGTCTGCAAAAACGCCTTATCCTGATAAAAATCAGGAAAGGAGATTCACAAGAAAGAGCAGATAGCTCAGAAACTCTTCTAGCAGAAGAGATAGCCAAAAGGAAAAACACTTTCCAGGAAAGTAGTTTAATATCCAAAGAATGCATAGGCTCAAGAAGAGGAGCCTGTAACACCTTCAAAACCAAATTAAGACTCCAAGGAGGAGAAATTGATTTAATGACAGGCTTAATACGAACTAAAGCCTGTACAAAACAGTGAATATCAGAACGATTAGCAATCTTTCTGTGAAATAAAACAGAAAGAGCAGAGATTTGTCCCTTCAAGGAACTTGCAGACAAACCCCTATCCAAACCATCCTGGAGAAACTGTAAAATTCTAGGAATTCTAAAAGAATGCCAAGAGAATTTATGAGAAGAACACCATGAAATGTAAGTCTTCCAAACTCGATAATAAATCTTCCTAGAGACAGATTTACGAGCTTGTAACATAGTATTAATTACCGAGTCAGAGAAACCTCTATGACCTAATACTAAGCGTTCAATTTCCATACCTTCAAATTTAATGATTTGAGATCCTGATGGAAAAATGAACCTTGAGACAGTAGGTCCGGCCTTAACGGAAGTGGCCAAGGTTGGCAACTGGACATCCGAACAAGATCAGCATACCAAAACCTGAGGGGCCATGCTGGAGCCACCAGCAACACAAACGATTGTTCCATGATGATCTTGGAGATCACTCTCGGAAGAACTAGAGGCGGGAAGATATAAGCAGGTTGATAACACCAAGGAAGTGTCAGCGCATCCACTGGTTACTCCTGAGAATCCCTGGACCTGGACAGGTATCTGGGAAGTTTCTTGTTTAAATGAGAAGCCATCAGATCTATTTCTGGAAGACCTCACATCTGAACAATCTGACAAAACACATCTGGATGGAGAGACCACTCCCCTGGATGTAAAGTCTGACTGCTGAGAAAATCCGCCTCCCAATTGTCTACACCTGGGATATAAACCGCAGAAATTAGACAAGAGCTGGATTCCGCCCAAACAAGTATCTGAGATACTTCTTTCATAGCTAGGGGACTGTGAGTCCCACCCTGATGATTGACACATGGCACCGTTGTGATATTGTCTGTCTGAAAACAAATGAACGGTTCTCTCTTCAACAGAGGCCAAAACTGAAGAGCCCTGAGAATTGCACGGAGTTCTAAAATATTGATTGGTAATCTCACCTCTTGAGATTTTCAAACCCCTTGTGCTGTCAGAGATCCCCAAACAGCTCCCCAACCTGAAAGACTCATCTGTTGTGATCACAATCCAGGTTGGCCGAACAAAAGAGGCCTCTTGAACTAATCGCTGGGGATTTAACCACCACGTCAGATAGTGTCGAACATTGGTATTTAAGGATATTAATTGTGATATCTTTGTATAATACCGGCACCATTGATTCAGCATGCAAAGCTGGAGAGGTCTCATGTGAAAATGAGCAAAAGGAATCGCGTCCGATGCTGCAGTAATGAGGCCTAAAACTTCCATGCACATAGCCACTGAAGGGAATGACTGAGACTGAAGGTGCCGACAGGCTGCAACCAATTTTAAACGTCTCTTGTCTGTTAGAGACAGAGTCATGGACACTGAATCTATCTGGAAACCTAAAAAGGTGACCCTTGTCTGAAGAATCAAAAAACTTTGGTAAATTGATCCTCCAACCATGTTTTCAAAGAAACAACACAAGTTAATTTGTGTGAGATTCTGCAGAACGTAAATACTGAGCTAGTACCAAGATATCGTCCAAATAAGGAAATACCGCAATACCCTGTTCTCTGATTACAGAGAGTAGGGCACCCAGAACCTTTGAAAAGATTCTTGGAGCTGTTGCTAGGCCAAATGGAAGAGCAACAAATTGGTAATGCTTGTCTAGAAAAGAGAATCTCAGGAACTGATAATGTTCTGGATGAATCGGAATATGAAGGTAAGCATCCTGCAAGTCTATTTTAGACATATAATGTCCTTACTGAACAAAAGGCAGAATAGTCCTTAGTCACCATCTTGAAAGTTGGTACTCTTACATAACTATTCAAAATTTCCAAATCCAGAACTGGTCTGAATGAATTTTCTTTCTTTGGGACAATAAACAGATTTGAATAAAACCCCAGGCCTTGTTTCTGAAAAGGAACCGGCATGATTTCCCCTGAAACTTCCAGATCTGAAACACACTTCAGGAAAGCCTGAGCTTTTACTGGATTCACTGGGATGCGTGAGAGAAAAAAATCTTCTCACAGGAATCCGATTCGGTACCCCTGAGAGACAATGCTCTGAATCCATTGATTTTGGACAGAATTTATCCAAACATCCATGAAAAACCCTAATCTGCCTCCTACCAGCTATGCTGGAATGAGGGCCGCACCTTCATGCGGATTTAGGGGCTGATTTTGGTTTCTTGAAAGGCTTTGATTTATTCCAATTTGAAGAAGGCTTCCAATTGGAAACAGATTCCTTAGGGGAAGGATTACATTTTTGTTCCTTATTTTGACGAAAGGAACGAAAACGATTAGAAGCCTTAGATTTACCCTTAGGTTTTTTAGCCTGAGGCAAAAAAACTCCTTTCCCCCAAGTAACAGTTGAAATAATAGAATCCAACTGAGAACCAAATACATTTTTACCTTGGAAAGAAACAGATAGTAATCTAGACTTAGATGTCATATCAGCATTCCAAGATTTAAGCCATAAAGCTCTTCTAGCTAAAATAGCCAAAGACATGGATCTAACATCAATTTTGATGGTTGATTGACAGCCCCTGCTAGCCATTGATTGGTCGCGAATGTGCAGGGGGCGGCATTGCACAAGTACTTTACTAGAAATGCTTGTGCAATGATAAATGCCAACAGCATATGCTGTCTGCATTTATCGATGTGTGACAGACATGATCCGCTACAGCGAATCATGTCCGCTGCACATTGATAAATCTACCCCATAGGATTACTTTCACATAACATATCTCACAAGACAAAAACTTAATTTATGTAAGAACTTACCTGTTAAATTAATTTCTTTCATTGTGGCGAGAGTCCACGATTTGTTGCATATGGGATATACATTCCTACCAGGAGGAGGCAAAGTTTCCCAAACCTCAAAGCCTATAAATACCCCACCCACCTCACTCATATCTCAGTTTATCGTATAGCCAAGAAGTGAGGTGTAAAAAAGTATTAAGAAAAAGCCATAAAAAAGGAACAGGATAAAAAGATGTGCTCTGTTAAAAACAACCCATAAACAGGGAGAGGACCTCGTGGACTCTCGCCACAATGAAATAAATTAATTTATCAGGTAAGTTCTTACATAAATTATGTTTTCATTCATATAGGTGGCAAGAGTCCATGATTTGTTACATATGGGATATAATACCCAAGATGTGGAAGAACACAAAATAAAAAGGGAGGGATAAAATATAAACAGCTTTTTTTGCTGAAAATAATAACCAAATTAAACTGCTAGTCCCGGGACAGACATACTGATTTGCTGCTTAGAAGTCCTTTACAATGGGATGTGGCTACTGAGGAACTTTTGAGGTAAAATATCTTCCTTTTTTACATAGAGATGCTCAGGTGATATTTTCCTGTCAGCTTGTTACAGTTATACTGCATCAGTTTCAAGTGATTTAGCAAATGGGTATTATGTCCCTTTAAATAAGGGCGGGTCGTGGACTCTCCATGCCAGGAAAGAAAATAATTTATCAGGTAATTCTGTTTTCTTTCCAATGGCATGGAGAGTCCACAAATCCATTCAATTACTAGTGGGAAACAATACCAAAGCTAGAGGACACAGAATTGAAGGGAGGGAGAACAAGACAGGCGTACCTAAACAGAAGGCACCACCGCTTGAAGAACTTACCTCCCAAAGTAAGCCTCAACAGAGGCAAAAACATTGAATTTGTAGAATTTGGTAAAAATATGCAACGAGGACCAGGTGGCCCCCTTGCAGATCTGTTCCACAGAAACCTCATTTTTAAAGGCCCAGAAAGAAGAGACAGCCCTAGTAGAATGAGCCTTAACCTTCTCAGGAGGCTGTTGTCCAGCTGTCTCATAGGCCAATCGAATGACACTTTTCAACCAAAAAGATTGAGTAGAAGAAGTGGCCTTCTGACCCTTATGTTTACCATAAAACACAACAAAAAGGGCAGTAGACTGCTGAAAATCCCGAGTAGCCTGCAGATAGAACTTCAAATCACGCACTACATCCAGATTATGTAACAGACGTTCATTATGAGGAGGATTAGGACAGAACGACAATTTCTGATATATATTGCTGTCTGAAACCACCTTAGAAATCTCAATTTGGTATGAAGAACCGCCTTATCCGCATGGAAAATAAGATAAGGGGGACCACACTGTAGAGCCGAAAAGCTCAGAGACTCTACGAGCAGAAGACATAGCTAGAAGAAACAAAACTTTCCAAAACAACAACTTAATATCAACAGAGTGCATACGCTCAAATGGAGCCTGTTGCAGAATCCTAAGAACAAGATTAAGGCTCCAAGGAGGTTTAAACATGGGCCCGATCCTGACCAGGCCTGAACAAAAGATTGAACATCTGGTAAGTCAGCCAGACGTTTATGCAAAAGAATCGAAAGGGCAGAGATCTGACCCTTCAGAGTACTGAATGACAAGCCCTTCTCCAGGCCTTCCTGAAGAAAAAAAAGACAGAATGTGGGGAATCCTCACCTGACTCCAAGGGAAACCCCTAGATTCGCAAAAGGAAAGGTATGTACACCACACCTTATGGTAAATCTTGCGAGTTAACGGCTTACGAGCCTGAATCATGGTATCAATAACTTTCTCTAAAAAACCTTGTCTAGACAAGACTAGGCGTTCAATCTACAAGCAGTCAGCTTCAGAGAATCTAGGTTTGGATGTAGAAAAGGACCCTCTTCAGAGGCAATTTCTACGGGGGAAAGGATCTTCACCAGATCCGCAAACCAAATTCTGCGAGGCCAAGCTGGAGCAATTAGAATCACCGAAGCCTGCTCCCATTTCATACGTGCTATCACCTGAGAAAGGAGGGCAAATAGAGGAAAAAGGTAAATTAGACTGAAGTCCCATGGAACCACCAGAGCGTCGACCAGAGCTGCTTGCAGATCCCTTGATCCATATCTTGGAAGTTTGGCGTTTAGACGAAACGCCATCAGACCCAACTCTGGAACTCCCCACCTGAGTGTTATCAGAGAAAACTTCTGGATGAAGAGCCCACTCCCCTGGATGAAAAGTCTGTCTGCTCAGATAATCCGCTTCCCAGTTGTCCACTGGATGGCAGAAATGTGACAATTGTGAGACTCCGTCCACTGAAGAACGCAAGTCACCTCGATGGCTAAGGAACTCTGTGTTCCTCACTGGTGGTTGATATACGCCACCAAAGTAATGTCCAATTGAAATCCGATGAACTGGACCAAACTCAGTTGAGGCCAAGCTATCAGTGTATTGAAGATTGCTCTCAACTATAGGATATTTATTGGGAGGGCAGACTCCTCCTGAGTCCAAATTCCCTGAGCTCTTAAGGAACCTGCTCCCCAGCCCGAAAGGCTGGCGTTTGTAGTCACAATCTCCCAAGATGGACTTGGGAAGCATGTGCCCTGAAACAGATGGTCCTGAGAGAGCCACCAGGACAGGGATTCCCTCGTCCAGATGTCTGAGACTATACTCTGAGAGAGGTCCGAGTGGTCTCCGTTCCACTGTCTGAGCATGCTTAATTGTAGAGGTCTCAGATGGAAACGATCAAAGGCAATAAGGTCCATGGAAACTACCATTAGCCCCATCACTTTCATACACAGTGCCACTAACGGATGGACAGATGACTGAAGAGAAAGACAAGCAAGTTTGGATTTTCTGACCTCCATCAAGAAAATCTTCATGGAGATAGTCTATGATTGTCCGAAAAAAAACCATATCCTGTTATTTGGCACCAAGGAACTCTTCTCCAGATTCACCTACCACCTGTGAGAACGGAGAATCGGCAACAGAGAATCCATATGGGATCTTGCTAAATGAAAAGATGGCGCCTAAACCAAGATATCGTACAGGTACAGTGCCAGCGCAAGAAGGGCCCCTAGAACCTTCGTAAAGATTTGAGGGGCAGTGGCAAGGCCAAAAGGTAAGGCTACAAATTGGAATGGTTTGTCCAAAAAGGCAACCCGCAGGTATTGGAAAAGTTCCTTGTGGATGGGAACATGAAGATACGCGTCCTTCAGGTCGATGGTAGTCATGAACTGACCCTCCTGAACTAAAGGAAGAATAGACCGGATAGTCTCCATTTTGAAGGATGAAACTCTGAGAAGTTTGTTGAGACACTTGAGGTCTAAAATGGGTCGAAAAGTTCCCTCTTTCTTGGGAGCCACGAATAGACTGGAATAGAATCCTTAAACCTGTTCAGCCAGACGAACTGGGACAATCACTCTGAGAAGCGAGATTCTTGACGTAGATTAAGAAAGCCTCTCGCTTTATCTGGACTGCAGATAAACTTGACAGGAGAAATCTGCCTCTGTGGGGGCAAGATTTGAATTCTATCGTGTATCCTTGGTGAGACTACAGTCACTGCCCAAGGATCGGGGACATTGCAAATCCAAGCCTGTTGAAAGAAGGAAAGCCTGCCCCCTACTTGATCCAAGATTGGATCGGGGGCGGACCCTTCATGACGATTTATTTTCAGAGGAAAGCTTCTTGGATTGCTTGCCCTTATTCCAAGTCTGGTAAGACCTCCATGATGTTTTGGCTTGTTCAAGTTTGGAAGAAGGGAATGATTTCTGTTCCTTGAAATTGCTAAATTAATGAAAATTAGAAGTCTGGCGACCCTTAGGTCTACCCTTCTTATTCTGAGGCAGAAAAGAACCCTTTCCACCTGTGACCATGGAAATGGATTGTAGCTAAACCGGAACTAAACAAAGTTTTACCCTTAAAAGGAAGAGACAGAAGTTTAGACTTGGACACCATGTCCGCAGACCAAGATTTAACCATAGAGCTCTGCGAGATAGGATGGTAAGGCTCGAGATCTTAGCACCCAAATGGACTACTTGCATGCTGGCATCACAGTTTTAAAGCCTTGATCCTGTCCTGGATCTCTTATGTAGTTTCCACCGAAATCAGCTCCGATAAGGAGTCACACTAGTAGAAGGCCACACCGCGACTGTAGCAATACTAGCAACTGGTTGCCATTGAAGGCCCTGATGAAGAAACCTCTTTAAGTAACCTTCCAGCTTCCTATCCATAGGAGGTACTATCCTCTAGAAGAATAGTGGTTCTGTTGTCTAATGTGGATATAGCGCCCTCCACTTTAGGAACAGTGTGCCAAAAGTCTCGCATAGAGTCGGCAACAGGAAACATCTTTTTAAAGACAGGGGGAAAAAAGTATACCTGGCTTCTCCCATTCCTGAGATAAAATGTCAGACATGTGATCTGGCACAGGAAATACTTCCACAGATTTGGGTTTGATATCAAAGACTCTATTGAGCTTATTAGCCTTTTTGGGAGCTCCTGCAGTGGTGTCTTCAGAATCTTCCAAAGTAGCTAGGACCTCCTTCAAAAGCAAACGGAGGTGTTCAAGCTTGAATCTAAAATTAACCTCCTCTGAATCTGCTGTACTCACTACAGCAGATTCAGAATCAGAAATCTCGCCCTCAGAAGCTACGGAGGAGTGATCCTCCGCAGATAACGGAGATAAACTGGCTAAAGCAGTCTTGGGGGAGTCAGAAATAGCTGACTTAGAAGAAATGTTCTTAAATTTCCTCTTACCTGAAATAGGTAAAGCACTCAGGGCTGCAGAAACTGCCAAAGTCAGTTGTGCAGCAAAATCACCTGGTAAATATACACTCTCGAACTGATGGAGAGGAACTGCAGGGCACTGCTTGTGAAACTGCCAAAGACGGGGACGTCTGAAGAGAAAGTTGAAGCCTGTCATGGACAACAATATCCTAAGAGACAGATGGCTCTGAGAGAGTATCTTTATTTTTAGAAAGTAACATCTTATTTACACATGTGGAACAAAACTGCACAGTAGGGAAAATCTGAGCCTCCAAACAATACAAACATTTGTCAAAAGACAGACACATTTTTGTCAGAATCCATATTGGATAATATTGGTTCCCAGGAGCAATAACATATTAGGTCCATGAGGTAGAAGAAAAAAAAAAAGACCCTCTGGTGACACAGAAAGAAACCAGGAATAAAAAAAAAAGCGATTTGCAACAACAGCTCTCAAACTGCCTGAAAATCCCACAGGTCTGCTGAGAAGAAAATGTCCTAAACACTCGTGTGATCGGAACACACTCCTAGGAACTCCGTTCTCCAAGCCGACTGAAAAAGTGAAAGTCACTCAGCAAATGCAACACAGCTAGAAAGCGTGAGATTTACTCTGCTCTTATAGTCTGAGTAAAAAAAACCCACTAAGGTTAAACATTTGTTCCATAGGGCTTCTTGCCCAAAAATATAACCCCATCAAGAATCAAACCTGAATCTTAGAGTTAGAAGGTTAAAATAAAGACCACCAAGCTACCAGAGCTTAATATTGCCATTTCTATAAGGGCAAGTACATTATTCCAAGTAGAAACATTCACCCTCAACAGCCAGCCTCACAATAAAAAGGAGAATCTTAACCCCTTTATATTCCTCATAATGCAGTATAGTGCCCTGTCAGTGTTGCCCAATGTGTGTATCTCCAAATAAAAGAGATAGTAAGTCCCCATGATATCCACTGAGGAAATTAACCTCCAAAAGTTCTGAATCCTTCTAACCTAGAAGGCAAAAGCACTTACCTGTGGATCCAGCTGCAGGGCAGGAACAGCTTCTCAGGTATGACAAACTCTGCTTTTCTTTTTCTACAGGTCCCTGTCAGAGGTCAGCTAAATAACCAACCCTGGTTTTCTATATAGGGGTAGCATAAATGTTGGAAGGGAAACAAAGACTAAATCGCCATCTTCCAACTGCTAAAAAGCCACCATAACTCTTACTAAAGAGGATTACAGGGACACAGTATAGCCCCAACCTTGCTTGCAGGGAAAATACCAATAAAAGGATTAAATATCTTCAGACACCATCTTCACACATCCTCCTGATGTACAAGGCAAAGAATGACTGGGGGATTGTGGGAAGTAGGACGATATTTAAAGGGACAGTACACTGTAAAATTACTTTTTATATTAATGTATTTTCAATGACTTTGTTATACCAGCTACAGAGTATATATCCCCTACCCATAATCCCCAGTCATTCGACCGAAGGGAAATGGAAAAACGAATAACACAAAGGTGTAGAGGTGCCTGAGGTTTAGTCAAAAAGAACTGTCTTAAAATTAAGGGTGGGGAGACTCCATATCCGGAAAGATAGAAATTTATCAGGTAAGCATAAATTTAGTTTTTTTTCCCTAAGATATGAAGAGCCCCCGACATCATCAATTACTAGTGGGAACCAATACCCAAGGCAGAGTACACAAATGACTAGGGAGGGAGAACAAGACAGGCAGACCTAAACAGAGGGCACCACTGCTTGAAGAACCCTTTCTCCAAAAAGAAGCCTCAGCCGAGGCAAAAGTATCAAATTTGGAAAATTCGGAAAAAGTATGCAGAGAGGACCAAGTTACAACCTTGCAAATCTGTTCCACAGAAGCTTCATTTTTGAAAGCCCAAGAAGAGGAAACAGCACTCGTGGAATGAGCTGTAATTCTCTCAGGAGGCTGCTGACCAGCAGTCTCATTAGCAAAACGAATAATACTTCTCAACAATAGGGAAAGAAAAGTAGCAGTAGCTTTCTGACCTTTACGTTTTCCTGAGAAACAAACATCAAAACAAAAAATCTTTAGTCACCTGAAGATAGAATTTTAGAGCACGCACAACATCCAAGTTGTGCAACAGACGTTCCTTTTGAGAAGAAGGGTTAGGACATAGAGAAGGAACAACAATTTCCTGATTAATATTTCTATCCGAAACCACTTGAGGGAGAAACCACAACTTAGTACGCAGGATTAGATAAGATAAGGCGAATCACACTGCAAAGCCGAGAGCTCTGAGACTCTTCGAGCAGAAGAGATAGCAATAAGAAACAAAACCTTCCAAGATAATAACTTAACTATGGAATGCATTGGCTCAAACCAGCTGCAAAACTTTAAGAACAAGGTTGAGGCTCCAAGGAGGAACAACAGGTCTAAAAACACGCCTGATTCTGACCAGGGCCTGACAAAAAGACTGAACATCTGGCACATCCGCCAGACGCTTGTGCAACAAGATAGATAAAGAAGAAATCTGACCTTTCAGAGAACTGACAATCCTTTCTCCAGACCTTCCTGTAGAAAAGTAAAAATTCTAGGAATCCTTACCCTACTCCAAGAGTAGGCCTTACCTTATGGTAACATTTTCTAGTAACAGGCTTGCGAGCCTGGATCATGGTCTCAAAGACCGACTCTGAAAATCCACGCTTAGACAGAACTAAGAGTTCAATCTCGAAGCAGTCAGCTTCAGAGAAACGAGATTTGGATGGAGGAAAGAACCCCAAGTTAAAAGATCCTTCCTCAGAGGAAACTTCCAAGGTGGCAGAGATGACATCTTCACTAGGTCTGCATACCAGATCCTGTGAGGCCATGCAGGAGCTATTAGAATCATCAACACTCTCTCCTGTTTGATATGAGCAATGACTCGTGGAAGGAGCTCAAACGGAGGAAACAGATATGCTAGACCAAAATCCTAAGGAACCGCCAGAGCATCTGTCAGGGCGGCCTGCAGATCTGTTGACCTTGAACCGTACCTTGGAAGTTTGGCGTTCTGCCGAGACGCCTTTAGATCCAGCTCCGGCACCCCCCATTTGAGGGTCAACAAGGAGAACACCTCCGGATGGAGAGCCCACTCCCCGGGGTGAAAAGTCTGTCTGCTCAGGAAATACGCTTCCCAGTTGTCCACTCCTGGAATGTGGATGGCAGATAGACAATTGTGAGCTTCCGCCCACTGAATGATCCAAGCCACCTCGTTCATGGCTAAGGAACTCAGAGTTCCTCTCTGGTGGTTGATGTAAGCCACTATGGTGATGTTGTCTTACTGGAACCTGATAAAATGGGCTAAAGATAACTGAGGCCAAGCCTTCAGAGCATTGTAGATTGCTCTCAACTCCAAGATATTTATGGAAAGAGCAGATTCCTCCTGAGTCCATAATCACTGTGCTTTTAATGAGTCCCAGACTGCTCCCCAGCCAAGTAGGCTGGCATCCGTGGTCACAATCACCCAGGAAGGTCTCTGGAAGCACGTGCCCAGAGACAGATGCTCCTGAGAAAGCCAGCACGGGAGAGAGTCTCTTGTCGACTGGTCTAAATCTATCCTCAGACAGATCTGAATGATCTCCATTCCATTGTCTGAGCATGCATAACTGCAGAGCTCTCAAATGGAATCGAATAAAGGGAATGATGTCCATGGAAGCGACCATCAGACCAATTACCTCCATACATTGAGCCACTGATGGCCGAACAGTAGATTGTAGAGAGAGGCAAGAGGAGAGAATTTTAGATAGATAGGGAATCTATTATTGTCCCTAAGAAGACTACCCTTGTCGCTGGAACAAGGGAACTCTTTTCCAGATTCACTTTCCATCCGTGGGAACGTAGAAAACACAGTTCAAGAATGCCTCTTTTTATCTGGTCTGCATATAATCTTGAGAGATGGAACCTGCCCCTGGGAAGGAAAGTCTTGAATTCTATTTTGTAACCCTGAGATACTATGTCCACAGCCCAAGGATCTGGGCAGAGAAAGTTTGCCCCCCACTTTATCCGATCCTGGATCAGAGGCAAACCCTTCATGCTGACTTAGACTCAGCTGCGGGTTTCTTTAATTGCTTCCCCTTGTTCATTTGAAGTTACGAAAGGAACGAAAATTACTTTGACGTCCTTTAGGTCTGTTCTTCTTATCTTGAGGTAGAAAAGACCCTTTTCCATTCGTAATATCATAAATAATCTCTGCCAGACCAGGCCCAAACAAGGTCTTACCCTTGTAAGAAAGTGCCAGAAGCTTGGACTTAGAAGTAACATCAGCTGACTAAGATTTTAGCCAAAGCGCCCTGCAGGCTAGGACAGTGAAGCCAGCTATCTTGGCTCCCAGTCTAATAACTTGCATGGTAGCATCAGAAATAAAGGTGGCTAGTTTGAAAGCCTTAATCCTGTCTTGGATTTCCTCCAAAAGGAGTCTCTACCAAAATTGAATCAGACAAGGCATTGCACCAATAAGATGCCACACTTGACACAGTGGCAATACAAACTGCAGGTTGCCATTGAAGACTTTGATGCACATACATCTTCAAATAAGCCTCCAGCTTTTTTGTCCATTGGATCCTTAAAAGAGCAGCTATCCTCTATAGGGATCGTAGTTCTCTTAGCCAGAGTAGAAATGTCCCCTTCTACTTTAGGCACCGTCCGCCATGAATCTCAAATAGAGCAACAGGAGTATCAGAGTTGTCCAAAGTAGCCAATACCTCATGTAACAGTACCCAAAGGTGTTCAAGCTTAAAACCTGAAGTTTACTTCTTCAGTATCAGATAAAGTAATTATACTGTCCGAACCAGAAATCTCACCCTCAGAGGCTACGGACGTATCTTCCTCAGACTTATGAGAGATAGCAACCTGTGTAGCAGAAACCTTACTATCTGAATCTTTAATTTTCCTCTTGCGTTTTCCCTTTAGCAGGGGAAAAGCAGATAAAGCCGCAGATACCGCAGAAGATACCTGAGCAGCAATTCCGGAGGCAAATAAACTCCTCCTGGAGGTTGAGAGGAACCGAAGGACACTGCATGTGAGGCAAATGAGGCTTGGGACATTTGAGGAGAAGGCTGTGACATTGCCTGAACAGCATCATCCTGAGATACATTAGGCTCAGTGGGCAAAATTTTATTTTTACACTCTAAAGTTCTAGCTAAACAAGAAGCACAAAATTGCATAGGCAAAATAATTGGTGCCTGTAAGCATAGTAAAAATTTGTCACAAGGAAGGGAGTCTAGATCCATCTCCATGTTATCAGAAAAAATAATCCCCACAAATAATTGAGAAACAAAAAGGAAACAGAATTTTTTTTTTCTTAAAAAACCTACTGTCACTTTAATATTTGATATTACTCAGTGCGGTAATGTTTTCACTTCCTTTATGCAGAGCGATATATTGCGCTCAAAATTACACACCAAAAAGCTGACCTCTACACCTCAGCTGAACTGAGGTGCATACCTGCTCCGGATTAACAATCTTTACAGAAAAACTAGAGAAGACTCGCTGGGAAAGTCCTTTCTCAATTCAGAGGCACAGCCGCACTGCTCAGATTCAGACTGAGGAGCGGAAGGAGGAAGGTCATGTGACTGGGAGGAAAAACAAGCTGTGCAACTCGGATAGCGCGTGAATAACAACTAACACCCTCCGCCTAAGTCACCCACCGGAAGCGGCAATGCTCCGATACTGAGACTAGCTGATATGCAAGAAAACCACAGTTTCCCTTAGCATTGTTTGCCAAACAACACACAGCCCAGCCATAGAAATAATTATATACAAGAAAAAAACAAAACAAAACAATTAATGAGCCAATTTTAAAAAAGGTTAACTCCTTCATGCCCATAAGAAGGATTAACCGTAAATCTCAAATCACATACATTAAAGTGCCTGCACTCTGCGATAAAAAAAAATCCTTTACTTAGGATCTATTTTGTCCCAATAAATGCTGCAGGGAAATTCCTTAAAGTGCCAGTCTCTAATATCTAGAAGACAAAAAAGGATTTACCTGCAATCTAGCTGTCCGGCAGGTAGACAGCTCACCAGGCGTGAAAGGACACATACTCCTTACAGAGACCTGTAGAGAAAGAATGAACAGAGTTGGGCAGCAAATATGTTAGAAAACCAAGCCAGGATTACCTCTCAACTTTCTAACTGCTTTAAAGTCACCACTACTCTACTGCAGAGATTGAAGTGGACTACAGCTATACCCAAAAATCTTGCTTGTAGTGAAATCAAATTTTCTTCAGACACCAAAACTTCACCTCCTCCATTGACAGAGGCAAAGAGAATGACTGGGGATTTACTTAACAGCTTTGCTGTGGTGCTCTTTGCCTCCTCCTGCTGGCCAGGAGTGATATTCCCACTAGTAATTGATGACGTTGTGGACTCTCCATATCTTAGGAAAGAAATTGCATTTTCAGGTTTATTTGTGTAAATGAAGTAGCTGGGTTTGTGCTTTTAAACCACAGCCTATTACAATGGGTTGAGCTTCAGGTAATATATTTAATTATGTTATCACATTGTGTACACACACTTGCTTCCTTATCTTATATTTGTCTTGAAAACTAAAGCTCAATACATAGAGAGAACAATGGAAAATTATCATTTTATTACTTAACTATCCTGCACCCCACTGTGAGTTTAATTTCTTCTTCTGGATGCGTTTACTTAGGTTATTCAATAGCTGAGAATCCAATATCAAAACTTTCAGAATAGGTTGGGAAACCACAAATCTAAATCAGCTATTTCAAAAGCCAAAATAGGAGTAAAGGAGCTACTTGTAAACAATTTAATACACTCCAGCAGGTAAAATTGATCATTGGGAACAATTTAATGGGAGAAAACTTTTGGGTGAACTGTTCCTTTAAAACTTTGCTGGGGTGTTCTTTACCTTCTCCTGGTGGCCAGGAGTTGAATTCCCACTAATAATTAGATAGGATTTGTAGACTCTCCATGCCCTTGGAAAATAATAGGAAGTACTTAAGAGCACAAGTCCAGAGACTCGACTGCTCACCAGCTGATAGTGGTTTGGTCTATAGAGCTGTAATATACAGTACTCTTTTAGACTGGACTTTTTTTTTTTTTTTTTTTTTTAAACTATCACGTGCCTTTAAGTGTGCATTGTATTTTTTGTATGGAACAAGAAATACTGCACTAATTATAGACGGTATCTGGTAATGGGAACATATGAGGAAAGTGAGTAGATTACACACACACAGTGGGTAACCAAAAGGTCAGGCTAGGTGTGACATGTAGTCTATTTCCCCTGACACATTTAAAGCGGTACTAGCGACCTTGTCATACTGTGTCAAGCATGATAGATAAAGGCCCATTGGCTGTAAACCTGGGGTTATGTTTCCCACACAATTTAATCCTTCTCACTTATTTTACTGAGAATATAAACCTTCTAACCTTGAATACAGGTAGTCGGTGTGCTTAGCTAAGCCTCCATCTGTTCTGGGATTAGAACAGGGGGGATAAGTCAGGAAGGCCCACAAAAGAGTTTGTCTCTGTAAGAAGCAGTCACTTAGCAATCTCTCTAACAGACTCTGGAAACAATTAAAGGACCAGTAAATACAGTAGATTTACATAACTAACAAATGCATGATAAAAAGACAATGCAATAACACTTAGTCTGAACTTCAAATGAGTAGTAGATTTTTTTTCTGACAGATTCCAAACTTATGTCTATTTCCACTGCCCCTGTATCATGTGACAGCCACCATCCAATCACAAATACATATAGGTATATTCTGTGAACTCTTGCACATGCTCACTAGGAGCTGGTGACTCAAAAAGTGTAAATATAAAAAAAAGTGCATATTTTGTTAATGGAAGTAAAATTGTTAAATTGTATGCTCTATCTGAATCATGAAAGTTTAATTTTGACTTGTGTGTCCCTTTAGGTCTGCTGGGCAAGTGTAATATAAACAATATCAGACCAGAACATGTAGATGTGATCTTTCAAATAACCTTAGCACCATTTTAGCTAAACAGGTTATGTTAACAAGCATTGGGTTTGTAAGCTTTTAAGATTACAGAACAGCTGTCTGTAACCTGTCTGTTCTATATTTGAACTCTGCAAATTCTGCTTATTTCACTTCCCCCAGAGATGTTGGAGACCATCCTGCAACATTCAGAACACTAAGCCATCAATATATTACTAACTGGAAAAGGAAAGTTAGTTAGTTCGTTTTTTAATTTTTTTAAATGGACAGTTTACTCAAAAAATGTCTCCCCTTTAATTTGTTCCCAATGATCCACTTAACCTGCTGGAGTGTATTAAATTGTTTACAGGTAGCTCCTTTACCCTTATATTGGCATTTGAAATAGTTGATTTAACATGTGGTATCCCCACCTATTCTGAAAGTTTGTGGCCGCAGGTCCAAGCTATAGATAAGCTTTGTAAACACAGCCAGCAGAAATTACACTCCCAGTGGGATATAGCAGATATAAGGTAATAAAATGTTGATTTTCCATTGTTCTCTCCAAGTACTGGTGATTGTTTTATGGACAGATATAAGATAAAGAAACATGTATATGTACACAATGTGATAAAGTAATGATATCTGATTATACCTACAAGCTCAACCCATTTTATTAGGTTGTGGCTTCAAAACACAAAATAAGAGCTTTAATATACACAAATAAACCTTAAAAAGCTAATTTTCATACATTTTTACTCTGCAGTTGGTAAAAAAAGCAATTGTAAACACATTAAGGGAAAAACTATTTTACAGTATACTGTCCATTTAAGGGCATGGCTCTGGAATAGAAAACAAAAAAAAACTTCATGAAGTGGGTTCCTTGCATACCTTATTCACTACACCAAAGGAAATTTTAAAATCATATTGTGACATTAAAATACAGAAGTTGCAATTTGCATACTATTAATAAGGAATGTTTAAAAACAATTGTAACCTAAAGCTAACTCAAACCTCTTGATCCACCATGGTCCTCTGGTTTCTTTATACCACACAATTGCCAAAAAAAAAGAGAGTTACAGGGATATGAAAACCATATTTTTTGTTTCAGGGTTCAGATAGAACATGCAATTTTAAGCAACTTTCTAAATGTAGCCACCAATCAGCAAGCACTACCTAGGGTGTTGAGCCAAAAATGGGCTGTCTCCTAAGCTTAGATTCCTGCTTTGTCAAATAAAGATACCAAGAAGAAAAAAAAAAAAATCTTACCTGATAAATTATTTTCTTTCCTGGCATGGAGAGTCCACGAATCCATTCGATTACGAGTGGGAATGTAACTCCTGGCCACCAGGTGGAGGCAAAGAACACCCCAGCAAAGCTGTTAAGTTGTTAAGTATCACTTCCACTTCCCATAAACCCCCAGTCATTCAGCCGAGGGAATGCATAAAGAGAAGAGGACACAAAAGGTATAGAGGTGCCTGAGGTTTAAAACAAAAATTAACGCTGTCTTAAATATAAAACAAGGGCGGGTTGTGGACTCTCCATGTCAGGAAAGAAAATAATTTATCAGGTAATCATACATTTTGTTTTCTTTCCAATGGCATAGAAAGTCCATGAATCCATTCAATTATTAGTGGGAACCAA
Source organism: Bombina bombina (assembly GCF_027579735.1). Classification (NCBI taxonomy): domain Eukaryota; kingdom Metazoa; phylum Chordata; class Amphibia; order Anura; family Bombinatoridae; genus Bombina; species Bombina bombina. The sequence continues at coordinate 701,714,103 of NC_069504.1, forward strand.
TACCCAAGCTAGAGGACACAGAATGGAAGGGAGGGAGAACAAAACTGGGGTACCTAAACAGAAGGCACCACCGCTTGAAGAACTTCCTCCCAAAGGAAGCCTCTGCTGAGGCAGAAAACATTGAATTTGAAAATTTCAGAAAAAGTAAGCAACAAAGACCAAGAAGCCACCTTGCAGATCTGGACCGCCGAAGCCCCATTTTTTTTAAAGACCTAGGAAGAAGAAGAGACAGTCCTAGAGGAAAGAGCCTAAACACTAACAGTAGGCTGTGGTCCAGCTGTCTCTAAGCCAACCAAATAACACTTCTCAACCAGAAAGAGTAGAAGAAGAGGACTACTGGTCCTTACGCTAACCAGAGAGAAATAAAATCTCTAGATGTTAACAGATAGAATTTCCGAGCACGCAAAACATCCAAGTTATGCAACAGATACTCCTTCTGAGAAGGACAAGGACAGAACAAACGAACAACAATTTCTTAATTGATACTGCGGTCCGTCACTACCTTAGGAAGAAATCCCAACTTAGGACGAACGGCCGCCCTATCCGCATACAAAACATGGAGGAAAGCACACTGCAGAGCCAAAAGCTCCGAAACTCTGCGAGAAGAAGAAATAGCGAGGACAAACTATCCAAGACAACATCTTAATATCAGAGTGCATAGGCTCAAACAGAGCCTGAGCAAACCCCTAAGAACCAGAGTAAGACTCAGTGGAGGAGCAACTGGATTAAAAACAGGCCTGATTTTGATCAAGGCCTGAATCCAAGGATAGCAAATCGGCCAGCGATAATGAAAAGGATTTGAAAGGGCAGAGAACCGACCTTTCAGAGAAACTGATTGAGAAGTCCTTCTCCAGGATCTCCTGAAGAAAAGACAGAATTTGAGGAACCCTCACCAAACCCCTAAGAACCAGAGTAAGACTCAGTGGAGGAGCAACTGGATTAAAAACAGGCCTGATTTTGATCAAGGCCTGAATCCAAGGATAGCAAATCGGCCAGCGATAATGAAAAGGATTTGAAAGGGCAGAGAACCGACCTTTCAGAGAAACTGATTGAGAAGTCCTTCTCCAGGATCTCCTGAAGAAAAGACAGAATTTGAGGAACCCTCACCAGACTCCAAGGGACACAACACCTTAATGTAAATCCTGCAAGTTATCATTTTACGAGCCTGAAGAATAGAATAGATTAAAAAAAACCTTCTCAAGACAAGACTAGGTGTTCAATCTCCTAGCAGCCTGCATCAAAGAATCCAGATTCGAAGAATGAAAAGGACACTGAAGTAGAAGGTCCCTCCACAGAGGAAAACTTCCAAAAAGTAATGGACAACTTTCTTAAAAGGTCCGTAACATAGATTCTGAGATGCCAAGCTGGGGCGATTAGAATCACCGACGCTAGCTCCTGCTAGATACAAGAAAAAAAGTCTGTCAGCTCAGGCAATCCGCTTCCCAGTTGACAAACCCTGGGAGATGACAGAAAAATTATAAATGAAGAATGGGAGGCACCTTCTTCATAGCTAGGGTGATCCTAGTTCTTCCCTGGAGGAAGCTGTACGTCACCAAGATGTTATCTGATTGAAAACTGATAAACCGAACCAAACTCGATATGATCAAGGAATCAGTGCATTGAGACTGCTCTTAATTAAAAATATATATATCGGAATGGAAGACTCCTCCAGAGTACAAATTCCCTGAGTTCCTAAGGAACCCCAAACTGTTCCCCAGCACGAAAGGCTGGCGTTTGTGGACACAATATCCCAAGGTGGACTTCAGGAAGTATGTGTCCTGGAACAGATCGTCCTGAGAGCCACCAAGACAGAGAAGCTCTTAGCCTGATAGCAAGAAGATTGAAATTTCGACCTCCGCATATAAATCTCTCATGGAGATTTAGTTGATCTTCAGATCATCTTCCACTCGTGAGAGCGGAGAATCGACAACAGAGATCTGTATAGGACCTTGCTGAATAAAGAGAAAGCGCCTGAACCTAGATATAGTCCAGGTATGGAGCCACCTCAACTCCTGAAATCTAGCCACCGCCATAAGAGCCCCCAGAACCTTTGAAAAAAATCAGAGGAGCAAAGGGAAGGCCTGAAAGGAAGAGCTACAAAATATGTTTGTCCAAAAAGGCAAACCTTGAAAAATTCCTAGTGTACCATGAGTACAAGATTACAAAAATCTCGGAAGATGATTGTAACTACTGAATGGACAATACGCAACAGACACTTGATAGTATGGAAAATGGGAAGGAATCCTATCTAAAATAGATAAGAAGAAAAGAACCCATTAAAGTCCTAAGATCACTGAAACAGATGAACTAGGACCATACAAGGTGTCGCAGGCATAAGCTAAAAAAACGCAACCAGAGGAGCTGAAATTAACTTCATATAGTTCTAAGATGAGAAATAGCCACACAGTAGATTGAAAAGATTAGATAGTGTGACTAAATAGCAGGACCTAAAACTGCTACAGAAATTCCTGAAAGAACCAAGCAAAACAAATGGTTCCAAGAGGAATTTTTCCCAGGAACTATAGAAATAAATATAAACCTAAGACAAAAAAAAAAAAAAATGATGTCACAGACATTACAGAATCATAGTACAGAACTACAAAAACATAGAGAGGCGCATGTGTGTATCAATAGTAAATGGTGTGGGATAATTGCAGATAAGCCCCTGTGTCAGGGTACTCACATTTCCCAGGAGCACTCAGACAGTGCTATTAGGTGCAGGCTGGATATTTTTACAGCAACCCAGCTTACTGTTCTGTCGAGTGCAAACACTCCCAAATGTGAATGCCCAGGAAAGCAGGAGCTCAATTCAGGAATCACAAGAGCACACAGCTGCAGGGTTTCCAACAGCTTATTACTTCCAGTGGAAGTGATTGGTAAAGGATAGGCGAGGCAGGTTCCAGTAAAAAAGGTTCAGCAACCAATTTATTATAAAAACCATAAAAGCCATTTAAAAACAGGAACCAAAGCTAGGTGGTGTATAGTGGCAGACCCCCCTAAAACATGCTACACGTTTCTCAGCGCTTCAAACGCTGTTTCATCAGGCATACAAAATAGGGCTATGATTAGCCTTTAAATACATGCTTTACTAAACCTTTACCAATCAGAATAAACAGAAAAAGCACCTGAGAACCACCCTCACACACAAGGGAGTGGTCTCTTCAAATTAACCCTTTGTTTGGGACACATTTTTTATATACACTCATTACCAACTGAATAATTTGACAATTGTTTATATTTTAATATATCTATATTGAGTTATTGTATTGATATTCTATTCATTCCTTATAATTGTATTGATTTCTTCTGTGCAATTACATTACAGAATCACTGCAATATAGAAGAGATTATAAAATTGTGTCCAATAGACAAAGAAAGCAACATAAAATTAACCCGATCAGAGTCGAAAGAGCACTGAAGAATATAAATATGTCACCCGGGGATTGTATGTCACATACATTAGTATATAAGATATAATATGGAAAGTATCTTCATATTTCCATAAGAGATTGTCTTGTCCCCATGGGGTCTATTGTTTAGGTAATGCTAGTTGTCACCAGAAGCACACCATAGATGAGAAAGGTAATTCCACTGCATAGAGAGGAAATATGTGGCTAGTGGAAGCCCCTGTTTGAACAGCTTCCAAACACTAATCCCTTTGACACGATGGAGAAAATACCACACACAGCATCAGCAGTCTCTCCCTGGGACCGAGAAACAAACGGTGCAGAAAACAAGGCATCCTAAAATAAAGGCCCTTTATCACCTTTCATAAAAAAGTGTGGAACATAAAATAAAATTTAAGACTACTTAGTGTGCGCTCACACCAGCACACACATCCGTGTCATACAGTAATTTCTCCTCTGTACTTAAAACGGCACAGAGAACATACCCCACAGCAAGATACATACAGTAAGTAGAGGAAGGAGCCAAAAGATATATTAAGCGGCTGACAGATATGCACCGATTAACTAGTGCGTCACATTGCTTCAGAAAATAATAGATAACTGCACACCTAATATAAAATTATTCACAGCATATAACAGAATAATAGTTTGAAACCGCACCTCTGTATCAATGCTAGAATGCGTAGAATAAGAGGAGAGAATAATACATTATCTTCATTGGGCTCGCAATGCGCTAGACTCGAAGCCGGCAGCGCCATAATATGATATCTACCGCTCCCTGATCCTAAGATTGCAAGGGAGTGGAGATCGCGCCAAAAAAGATCCTGCTGCAAGAAAATTAACCCTGTCGTCGAAGGATCTTGATTAAAGCCACAATAAAATACTCTCCCGGAATCAACCCCAGTCCTCTGGGGATCCAATCTGTGGACTAACCACCCAACAATAAATAAACATAATAATAGGAGTAGTCTAAACCATAAAAACTATGCAGATAAAAATAAGCTGTCTTAAGTTCAAAATGAAGAGAGCTACTCTCCATATCGGCGGGAGCTGCATCAGCATAGATTTAAAATCCAAAAGATCTGCATATAAGAAATCCCTTCGATCTGAGACAGATGTCATGATTACCACCGCAAAGTTAACAGAGCGGCTACTTGTATCCGCCCACAATGGTGGATTAAGTTTTCCAGAAACCTTCAGACCGGGGCGAGGAAAAGGCTAACTTCTGTCTCTTCGTATGCCAAACGGTCTCACTACCGCAATCTTTAATAATTCTACATATTTAAAGACAGCTTAAATCTTTACGGTCAAATATATAAAACGGGCGCAAAATCAAAACTCCGCCCTTCAACATCCTAACCCTCACTAGACAGTGAACAGTGGCAAAATGACCATATAGAGGTTAAAAAACTATCTGGTCCCTTACAAATATAATGCATATAAGCACTATAAGATCCGTAAAGACGGACCACAAAGGAAAACAGAGGTGTGAGAGTATCCCCTGATATCCAATCTCCACCCACCATAAGCCAGTGTTACCAGTATAATTACCCGGTCCTGGGCACCGCAACTTCCCTGTACCTGGTAAAAACTAGCTAGCTGCTCAGCCGCAGTATATCTGAAGTAACAGATACATTAAAATAAATATTAACCCCTTCAGGAGGTAGCAGGTCCCACTATGTTCCTGATCTTCCAGTCCTCTTATAAATATCTCCCTGTGAAATATAATTGAAAGGACTTATCCTCCAGGGTTTTCAGCTGTGGAGCAGTCACAGCACATCCAGGTGTGTTAGCCTCATCCGATCGCTGACAGGGACTTGAAGGTACAAGAAAAATAGAGTAACCAACCCTGGTTTTCTATATAGGGGTAGCATAGATGTTGGAATGTAAGCAAGGACTAAAGAGAGAATAACATGGACTAAAGAGAATTACATGGACACAGCATAGCCCCAATCTTTGCTTGCAGGGAAACTACCCATAAAAGGAACACATCCACCCGATGAACTAGGCAAAGAATGACTGGGGGTTTATGGAAAGTGGGAGTGATACTTAAAGGGACTTTAAACACTTGTCATTAGGTTGTTTGTTTTTTTTTATTCATAATGTTTCTTTTGTTTTTTTAAATGTAATTTGCTATTTATTTTTATTATATGTTTACTTTTTTTTCCTTTTTTTACATTTATTTCACTTTCTGACCGCTCCGTGCAGACATGGCAGAAAGTTATGTGTAGACAAACCTCCCAGAAGTCTCTGCTTTGCTGTGAGCGCGCACGTCTGTAGAGTTGTAGACAGCACACTGAGCACAGCATGACTAAATCTACAGTGATTATCTTAGTGTTTTAACCCTAAATAGTATCTTTTGAACTGGCCTCATCTGTAAACTAATAATTCATTATCATTTTTTAAAAACAAAATGTATTTACCCTATTTTTTAATCTTACTTGTAGTGCGAGTGAAAGAGGGACCGCCCAACACACTGCTCAGGGAGACAGCTGCTGTCTCATAAATATTACCCCTATGTTTTTTCTATCCAAGCTCCCGGAGTCCCGATCAGTTTATTGCACATCTTATACAGCTCACGCTCTCTGTGCATCTCAGGTTATGTGACATTATAAATTGATGTACATAGAACAGAGCACTGTGGCTGACCTCTACATACTCGTAACACAAAACAAATAAAGCATCCCCTTCCCTACACTATCTTTTAGGATCTTTGGAATGCCTGCTAAATAGACAAACCACTGATGCGGTCACATAACCTGAGATGCACAGAGAGCGTGAGCTGTATAAGATGTGCAATAAACTGATCGGGACTCCGGGAGCTTGGATAGAAAAAACATAGGGGTAATATTTATGAGACAGCATCTGTCTCCCTGAGCAGTGTGTTGGGCGGTCCCTCTTTCACTCGCACTACAAGTAAGATTAAAAAATAGGGTAAATACATTTTGTTTTTAAAAAATTATAATGAATTATTAGCTTACAGATGAGGCCAGTTCAAATGATACTATTCAGGGAAAAACACTAAGATAATCACTGTAGATTTAGTCATGCTGTGCTCAGTGTGCTGTCTACAACTCTACAGACGTGCGCGCTCACAGCAAAGCAGAGACTTCTGGGAGGTTTGTCTACACATAACTTTCTGCCATGTCTGCACGGAGCGGTCAGAAAGTGAAATAAATGTAAAAAAAGTAAACAAATAATAAAAATAAATAGCAAATTGCATTTAAAAAAACAAAAGAAACATTATGAATAAAAAAAACAAAATAACCTAATGGCAAGTGTTTAAAGTCCCTTTACTTGATATGCGCATGCAAGTGAAGAAGGGAGTGTGCATTGAGTATCGCATAGAACGTGCGTTACAACATGTCAGCCAGCACTGCATTCAGTAGGCGGTGGTTTAGGGGTATTATTGAAAATAAAAAAAAAATGTGCAGATGCTAAATAAAGAAATAAAGAAAGAAATAATATATAAAACAAAGACAGATAGATTAAAAAAAATTATAATTACATTAAAACAGATGGTGTTTAGGGTCCCTTTAACAACTTTGCTGGGGTGCTCTTTGCCTCCACCTGGTGGCCAGGAGTTGAATACCCACTAGTAATTGAATGGATTCGTGGACTCACCTTGCATTGGAAAGAAATTAATAGAAGTCAATTAGAAACTTGTAGGCTTTATCTGAATCATGAAAGAAACAATTTGGGTTTCATATTCCTTATAATAAAAGATGGAAATAAAGGTGCCCACACAAACAGAAATATATCCCCATCTCACCAGCTCAGATTGGCGTTATTCAACGCGTTCAGATAGCAGGTCGGCGTTGAATAAAGGACATTCACCTTACTCCCTTTTGCTTGCTAGGAACAAAAATGAAAACACCAAGACATAAGAAAAACTACTTGTATAGAAAAAAAATAAAGACACACACAAATCCTTGAATATGGTCAGTCACAGAGGTGGTTTATAACAGGAACTTTATATCCAACCTAGAACTAGATTTTAGTCCAGTTAAATATATATCTACTAATGTAGATGGAGATTTTTGCTTGGTAAGCTTTTTAATTGGCCTACAATCTGCTATAAAATCTTATCCTGTCAGACAACCTCTCTTTTAAACAAACAAGGCAGAGTTTAAAGGGGCATGAAAAGGAAAATAAATTTGTTATGCTTTAGATAGAGCGGGCAGTTTTAAAAACCTTTGCAATTTCTTTCTTTCTATTACTTTGACTTCTTGGTCTCTTATGTTGAAGTGCATACCTAGTGTGCACGTGTATTGCGCACTAGGCCTGTGCATACGAATGTGGTGGCTGCTTGTGGCATTTAACTTTCCACAGATCTTAGAGTGTTTCACTTTCACAAGAATAAATCCAGCTCCAAAGAGAGTCAAATGCCATATATTAAGCACTATAGGGTATCAGTGTCTGCAATCTTGTTATACATATAGCTTTCAAGACACATGCATGCTCTTTAACCTTCTTCACTCATAGAGGCCGAATTATCAAAGGTCTTGAGGACCTGATCCGACAGTGCGGATCAGGTCCGCAAGACCTCGCTGAATGTATCAGACCTCGCTCTCCGTATTCAGCATTGCACCAGCAGCACACAAGAGCTACTGGTGCAATGCCGAAACCCTGCAGACTCTGTGTCAATCAACCCGATCGTATTCGATTGGGTTGAATTGCGGCGATATGTGTCCGCCTGCTCAGAGCAGGCGGACAGGGTTATGGAGAAGCGGTCTTTAGACCGCTGCTTCATAACTGCCGTTTCTGGCGAGTCTGAAGACTCGCCAGAAACACGGCCCTTCAAGCACCATTTGGATCTTGATAAATGGGCCTCATAGAAAGGAGCTATGTTTTAACAAAGGATACCAAGAAAACAAAATAAATTTGGTAACTGGAAAGATATATATATATATATATATATATTGCATGCTCTAATCTAAATTGTGAATTCTTTTTAAAGACACTACGGTAACCGCTAAAAGATTAAAAAGTGACACAGTATTGTCCCTATTTTAGGAAGTAAATAAATACTCCAGTCTATATTTTATTCAATGTTTGCACTTTTATTATAACCATTTGTTACCACTGAGGGTTATTTATTGTAGTGAGGCGCATATGTTTCTTGTATTAGAGCCCACTTTCCACTTACCTGAGAGTTAACTAGCTTAATCAGCTTATCCATGTTCTTAAACCATAGATTGGCATTTTCATACTGGAAATCTGACCCCATTGTCATTACGATGTGGTTAGAACGATAGTGCTGTGACTGAGAAAGGAGACAAATTATATTAGTTGTGCCAGTCATGTCCCTACCAAACCCATGCAACCTGATACAGGTAGAGAGATTACAATGCCAGCTGCATCCTCACACACCATCACATGAATACACAACAGTGACCTGTTTCCTCTCACATACACCGCTACAGCAATCTCACATATATACACAACAGTGACCTGTTTCCTCTCACATACACCGCTACAGCATCCTCACATGAATACACGACAGTGACCCGTTTCCTCTCACATACACCGCTACAGTAATCTCACATATATACACAACAGTGACCTGTTTCCTCTCTCATACACCGCTACAGCATCCTCACATGAATACACAACAGTGACCCGTTTCCTCTCACATACACCGCTACAGCATCCTCACATGAATACACGACAGTGACCCGTTTCCTCTCGCATACACCGCTGCAGCATTCTCACATGAATACACAACAGTGACCGGTTTCCTCTCACATACACCGCTGCAGCATTCTCACATGAATACACAACAGTGACCCGTTTCCTCTCACATACACCGCTGCAGCATTCTCACATGAATACACGACAATGACCTGTTTCCTCTCAAATACACTGCTACAGCATCCTCACATGAATACACGACAGTGACCGGTTTCCTCTCACATACACCGCTTCAGCATCCTCACACACCATCACATGAATGCACAACAGTGACCTGTTTCCTCTCACATACACCGCTTCAGCATCCTCACATGAATACACAACAGTGACCTGTTTCCTCTCACATACACCGCTTCAGCATCCTCACACACCATCACATGAATACACAACAGTGACCTGTTTCCTCTCACATACACCGCTACAGCATTCTCACATGAATACACAACAGTGACCTGTTTCCTCTCACATACACCGCTACAGCATTCTCACATGAATACACAAGTGACCCGTTTCCTCTCACATACACCGCTACAGCATTCTCACATGAATACACAACAGTGACCTGTTTCCTCTCACATACACCGCTTCAGCATCCTCACACACCATCACATGAATACACAACAGTGACCCGTTTCCTCTCACATACACCGCTACAGCATCCTCACATGAATACACAACAGTGACCTGTTTTCTCTCACATACATAGCTACAGCACCTTCACATGAATATACAACAGTGACCGGTTTACTCTCACATACACCGCTACAGCATCCTCACATGAATACACAAC
>NC_069504.1:701731493-701751493 GCF_027579735.1 Bombina bombina
CGTAGGATAGCCCTATGCTTGTCCCATGCATTTTTAAAGTCCCCCACAGTGTTTGTTGCTACTACCTCTTGAGGAAGTTTATTCCATAAATCAATCACTCTTTCTGTAAAGAAGTGCTTCCTCAAATTACTCCTGAATCTACTACCCTTTAGCTTGAGCTCATGACCCCTTGTTCTTGAATTTTCCATGTTATGTAAAATACCCACAGCCTCAGTTTTACTAAACCCTTTAATGTACTTGAAAATAGAAAGGGTCTTTTGATATGCAAAAGAAGGGGGGGTGTCTTATTTCCCACTTGCAGTGGGCTTTCCTACTACCTTTTCAACAGAGCTAAACTAAGAGCTACTAAGTAAGTTTTAAAACCGTTTTAAACTGGATTTTTTTTATCAGCATCTGTGCATCTTATTCTTTATCGTATTGTCTATTACATGCATTTATATGAAAATTGGTGTATATTGTCCCTTTAAAGGGACAGTCTAGTCAAAATTAAACTTTCATTATTCAGATAGGACTTGTAATTTTAATCAACTTTCCAATTTACTTTTATCATCAAATTTACTTTTTTCTCTGGGTATTCGTAGTTGAAACTAAACCTAGGCAGACTCATATGCTAATTTCTAAGCCCTTGAGGGCCGCCTCTTATCACATGCTTTTTAAAAAAAAAAAATCAACACAAAGACTGAAAGTACATCTGGGCCATATAGATAACACTGTGCTCAGGAACAGGGAGTTATTTAAGATTTAGCCCAACACAATGCTAAATGCAAGACAATAGATAAAAATTGCTGGTAAGTATTTTAAAATAATTTTCAAAACTAAGCAAAATAAATTACATAGCTAAGCTGCTTGGAGCAGCTAACTCTACCTCTCTTATCAGTGTTTAGACAGACATTGTATTACAACGGAGTTCACAGCTTCTAGGCATGCTCCAGCAGATAACCCCAATTCACTTTTGCATTCTACCAAAAGAACAATAAACATAGATAAAGCCATAAAAGGAATTGTGTGGGGGGGAGTTAGAGCTTTACAATTCAGAAACTAAAAATAAAGGGTTAATGGCGAGGCACTGCAGTATAAATTTGCAGGTAAAGTAATTAAAGTACATATTATATTTTGTCTCTATCCCAACTTGTTTTATGTCCCTTTAAGGTAGTCTTTTTTATTTTATGTAATTGTAGTTGAATTGGGGTTAACTTTGGGGGTGTTAGGTTAGGGGGCTTAGTTATTAGATTGATACTTTGCATTGTGGGGGGTTGGCGGTTTAGGGATTAATAGGTTAATTAGGTAGATTGCGTTGTGGAGGGTGGTAGTTTAGGGGTTAATAATTTTAATAGTATTTGTGTTGTGGGTGGATGGCAGATAAGGGGTTAATAACTTTTATTAGGTACTTTGCAATGTGGGGGTTGGCGGATTAGGAGTTAATACATTTTATTAGTTATTGTGGTGAAGGGATGGCGTTTTAGAGGTAGATATTGCGCATGCATTAGGTGTTTGTTAAGGCTTCTACGGAGTAACAGTACTTATATACTCAGTGCAAGGCTTGCTGGGCCTTGCTATGTGTGGTGAGTTGAAAATGGAGTAAAATGTCTCCATTCTGCGCATGTAAAACCTTGCACTGAATATATGATACCAACTTGCGACGCCGGTTCTATGATAGTTTATGGGAGTAACCTTCTGTACAGTAGCACTTTGTAAACAATTAAGATCTGACACACCTATGAAAGAGCAGTAATCACAAGGTTAAATTGTCAACATCTATGTCCAGTGTTGGTAATGACTCCTGGAATATGCCAAATAAATTATGATTGCAGCAAAATTATAACATTTTTATAAGCTGCATATACAGTACACAATGTTCTGGAGTGCAGGATGTTGGATGGGAAAAATGTTAAAGGGACATTAAATACATTGCTTTTGTGTAAAAATTGTGCTTTTTCCCATACTCCCTAAAAAGGCCTAAAAGCCACCTGGTTTTCATAAATGTTGCGAATTGCCTAGATCATCTATTTGATGTGCAGCATCTGCAGAATATGCTTATTGGTCTCTCTAGGAAACATACAACAAAAGCAAAATGTTTATGCAAAAGGTGCTTAAATGATTTTTTTTTAAACACTAACAACCATGGCTATAGCAAACAGACACAGCTAATCTTATAAGTGCAGAGGAACATGAAAAAGATAAAAACAAACCAAACAGTGTGCTTAGAAAATATTGATAGTACTGATGATAGAGAGCACTTCTGCATTTCTTGTCATGCGGTTTAACGCACGTGGCTGTCAACGAGAAACTCATCTAAGATTCTGTAAAATAGGGAAGGTGGCATTAACTATCTAATCTAGCCAAGTATTGTTGACAGAAAAATGAATATGAATATAAATATTTGATAACACTACAATAACATAATTATAGAAAAAAAAGTTTTCACAAACATGAATTAGATGTGTAGTATAATAAACAAAAATGAAGTGATATAAGCATATCTTGTTCTATGGGAAAACAGCATGTGAAACAGTGTGCACATATTCCTGGTTAAAGGGACACAATACTCATATGCTAAATCACTTGAAAGTGATGCAGTATAACTGTAAAAAGCTGACAGGAAAATATCACCTGAGCTTCTCTATGTAAAAAAGGAAGATATTTTACCTCACAACTTCCTCAGCTCAGCAGAGAAAGTGCTGTGTAAAAAGTTATACTTCAGCTGCTGTCCAACAGAAGGTAAACAAAAAAAGAAAAGAAATGAACAGCAGCCAATCAGCATCAACAGTGACTCTTTTACTGTGATCTCATGAGATTTCACTTAACTCTCATGCGATTTTATAGTAAACTATAGGGAAATAAAGAGCACGAAGCTCACTCCCTTGCCTGTCCCGGGGCAGGCGTACCGATTTGCTGCTCCTTTACAATGGGATGTGAATACTTAGGACATTTTGAGGTAAAATATCTTTCTTTTTAACATAGAGATGTTCAGGTGATATTTTCTAGTCAGCTTTTTACAGCTATGCTGCATAACTTTCAAATGCTTCAACATTTGGGTATCATGGCCCTTTAAGGGAAACAAATAGTTAATATTTTCTGAATATTCACTACCCATCAATTTTTAGTTTCTGCATATATTATTTTGGTGAGCAGGGTTCTCCACAGCAAACGTTGCCAGCTTGGGGGCATTATGAAGTAGTTGGATGGGGTGAGATGAATACTTTGCAATATTATTAAATGTTCTGTTATTTATATTAATTGTATAATTCAACATAAATCAATTTGGTAAAAAGGGTGCATTTTTTGTTTTGTTAATAAATTAAGTTTTTTTCTCATTTTGGTTGTATAATGCTGCTTTGCTTATTCTTTAATAAAAAATAATAAAAAACCTACACACAAAAAGTAATAACAGGTGTCTTGGATAGTATTTTTCTCAAAATGACCATCTAAATCAAGAGCGACTTTTTTTTTTTTTTTTTATAAATGGAGGGCCACTTACTAGTGAGGGTTGGCTGGGGTCAGATTACATTATTTTTACTCTTACACTAAAATTAATCTCTCAAAATTGAATTATTATTATATTTGTAAATACAAAATTACAAAGGAATAGTTACTATTAATTAACATTATACAAAATGTACAAAAAATATATAAAATGGCACAAATACAAAAGCTTAATTACCTAATAAAAAGTGTAGATAAATTACCAACGACTGCTCAGTAGCATTAAAGGGACAGTATACACAAAAAATGATCCCCTTTAATTTGTTCCCAATTATCCATTTTACCTGCTGGAGTGTCTTAAATCGTTTACAACTAGCTAATTTACCCTTATTTCAGCATTTTAAATAGCCGATTTATCCTGTGGTCTCCCAATCGATACTGAAAGATTGACAGGCTATGCAAACACAGTCAGCAGAATAAATTACACTCCCAATGGGGTGTAGTAGAGATAACTAATAAAATGATAATTTCCCATTGTTCTCTATAAGTATTGGGCTTTGGATTGCAAACAAATATAAGATAAGGAAGCAAGTGTGTTTACACAAAGTGATAACATAATGAGATATAATTTTACCTGCTACCTCAAAAACATTGTAATAGGCCGTGGTTTCAAAACACAAAACCAGCTATTTCATATACACATATAAACCTGAAAATGCAGTTTCTCCTACATTCTATACTCTGCAGCTGGTATAACAAGTCATTGTAAATACATTAAGGGGAAAACAATTTTACGGTATACTGTCCCTTTAAGGACAACACAAAAATCCTTGGAGAGACCGTTATCTAAACGATAGGAGTTTAGGATACAGAATAATGAACAAGCTTTATGTAAAATGGCAGTGAACACACTGCACTATGTACTAATAACAATGCTCACTAACCAGTGAAGAGGTCAGCAAAATGTGGGATAAAGTCATCACTTCCCCTCCAAACCATCTCCATGTCCTTTATTTGTTCTCGGTTCAGTTTATCTTGATAATCCAGACGTCCAAAAAAAAAGCCATCAAACCCCATCTGAGAAAGAGGAATATATCATTGAATATACAGAGAGAAAAAAAAAAAAAAAAAAAAAAAACGCCACCACATAGGGAGAAATGGAATCACCGCAAGATGGGCCACAAATACTGACCTGGGCAAACAAAGAGGCCTGCTCACGGGAGTGTCCGAATGGATCAATATGCCAGGCTACTCGTGGCCTCCCACAGTCACCAAAGGTAGTCTGCAGGAACTGCAACCCCAGTGTCATCTGGTCGATGATCGCATTATAATGAGTGGCAGCTTCATCATTCATAGACCATCCACCATTTATAAACTCCAAGCGGCCTAAGATGCAGAACAAGGGATTCATTTTTTTATTTTTATTTTTTAATTGCTTTTATTAGCAATGTTATATAATACAGTCTTACATAATACATATGAAGAGGATATAAATAAAAATAACTACTGTATTAGCTACTGAGCCATTAGTAATAACTCATAATACAAAAAGGAGATAGCAGAAAAGAAAAAAGAGTCACAGCTGTCACATTTGAGATTCTTATAAGGCAATATTTGCTCTCACCTCGAGAGTTGCATCACTAAAATGAATGGGAAGTTTGAGGGTTTAAAATAATAATAATAATAATAATAATAATAATAATAATAATAATATAGGGGAGGCTTGTTTTGTATTGTAGTTATTTCTATGTCTAGCTTCTGTGTACATGATCTAGGGTTCAATAAACTGTTCCTTGGTGGACAGTAGGTCTGCTGTTGAACTAGACATCCTATAAAAGTAGTCTATTTTCTGCTCCACCAAGTGGAAGCCTGATGGTACTGTTTTCCAGAATCTAGCGATGAATAAAAGGGACATGAGAACCAAATGTTTTCTTTCATGATTCAGATAGAGGATACAATTTTAAAACAACTTTTTAATTTATTTCTATTTTCTAATTTGTTTCATTCTCTTGGTATCATTAATTGAAGGGGTAGCAATGCACTAATGGTTTCTAACTGAACACATGGGTGAGCCAATCACAATCGAGAGATATATATATATATATATATATGTATCCACCAATCAACAGCTAGAACCTAGGTTCTCTGCTGCTCCTGAACTTGCCTAGATAGGAGAAGGAAGCAAATTAAATAATAAAAGTAAATTGGAAAGTTGTTTAAAATGGCATGCTCTGTCTAAATCATGGAAGAA
Source organism: Bombina bombina (assembly GCF_027579735.1). Taxonomy (NCBI): domain Eukaryota; kingdom Metazoa; phylum Chordata; class Amphibia; order Anura; family Bombinatoridae; genus Bombina; species Bombina bombina. The sequence goes on from NC_069504.1 coordinate 701,737,168, forward strand.
AAATGTTGGGTTTCATGTCCATTTAACCTTACTGCTGTACATACTAATGCTATCAGTTTGTTCTGTTTTGATGTGAATCCCTTTATTAGGAAATGTAGACGTGCCTGTTCAGGGAGGATTTCCACTTCTTTTTCAAATATTTTACTTAATAAGGAAGCTGTGTTATTCCAGAATGGTTGGATTTTGTTGCAGTGCCACCACATAGTGTAACTACCCTCTTCTCCACAACCTCTAAAACAAAGGTTATTATTTATGCCTCCGATCTTGCATAGTTTAGATGGGTAAAGATATCAACGGAATGATGATTTAAGAGTTTTCTTGCAGTGAGGAGTTAAGGGAGAAAGCAGTGCCTCCTTTTTGTGTTCTTTGTGCATCAGAGATGTTTTAGCATTGGGGTCCATTGTGTTAAACACAGGGTACAAGCGAGCTATTGATCCCGTTAGTGTTATTTTGGCTAAGCATATGTAGATGTGAATTTCCTATAGTCGCTAGCACTTTGGATCTTAATTGTAGGTAGTGGAACCAGGTGTGTCCTTCAGTTGGGTCTAAATTATTGTATTGTTGGTTTGTTAGAAATTTCCCACCAAAAAGGGTGTCCACTATTCTGTACAAACCTCTATTTGCCCACTTGCTTTATACAGTTTTATCTATCGAGGTGTTGAGGTCTATTATTGGGGCAGCTACGGAAATAGTGTTTAATAAAAAGGAAATTTCAGTTTAGTTTTATCCCGTATAAATAATGTGTGGGAAATAGCTATAATATTTTTCTCTAGTGGAGGTCTGTTTATTGTAGGGGTCCATAGCAATATCGTCTACTTCAATGAGACAAGGGATTCATTTTAATTGTAAGCAAAGTTGGCACCAATATCACGGGTTTACAGGACCGTTACTATTTGAAGAACCTAAAGTAAAGTGGTGAAAGGAACAGTTCCTATTATTTTACAGCAAACTGACAAACACACAGGGCCAAATTACAAGTGGAGCACTAATTAACACTCCTGCTTGAGCGTTAACTGTGTTAGAAGTTCAGCTTTTTGTGTGCATTGGGTTGCGCTCGTATTATGAGTTGAAAGTAAACAGTTTTTGCTCACGCGCTAACCCGACAAGTGCAAAATGCTGAAGTTAGAATAGACTGTGCATGTTCAAATAATCCCCCATAGAAGACAGAGAAGAAAAAAAAAAAACCTACTCGTGCGCAAACCCGATTGCATATTCTCATGTGCGCTAACCTGACATGAAAGTATGACTATTTAACATTCTAATGTTCTTCACAATATCAATTATATATATATATACACATATATATATATATATATATATATACATACATACACACATACATACATACATACATACATACACACATTTATATTTAGAAATACAAAGAACATAATTTTGTTATGTGCAGAACATAGTAATGTGAAATAGTTACAGTAAATCGAAAGAGAACGCTTTATTAAATATAAATATTTTACATGTTTTCATCTACTTAAGGGGACAGTAAAGTCAAAAGATACTCATGAGTTATACAGAGCATACAATTTTAAACAACTTTCCAATTTACTGCTATTATTTAAATAGCTTCCTTCTCTTGTTATTCTTTGCTGAAAGGTTTATATAGAAAAGCTCAGGAGCAGCAAAGAACCTAGGTTCTAGCTGTTGATTGGTGGGTGACAGATACAAATACACACATTGTCATTGGACATCACCCATGTGTTCAGTTAGAAACCAGTAGTGCATTGCTGCTCCTTCAACAAAATGATACCAAGAGAATTAAGCAAATGTATTTATAGAAGTAAATTGGAAAGTTGATAATAATTGTATGTTCTACCAAAATCATGAAAGAAATATTTGGGGTTTCATGTCCCTTTCTCAAGCTGTGTTCAGCTAGGCCACAGTAGAACATTGCTACTCTGGATCTGGCTTTACCTTTGAGAGGACAATTATACACTGTTCTTCACAGAACATTTTGCCAGCCCTGTGGCATTATAAAGTAATACTTTCTAATATTATAACTTGTTCTGCTATCCAAAGCACAAATTAATTGCATTATTTAACATAAGTTTATTTATTGATAATTTGTGCAATAAACATTGCAAATTTTAGATTTTAGCTTAATATTGGCTAAAATCCTACTTTTCATTGCTGTGTAAACTAGTGTTAAAAAACAAGTATGTCCATTAAAAGTCTATCGAGAGGTTTTATGTTGCCACCAGTTTACACAGCAGCAAGGGAAACTAGGCCATTTAATTGAAAGGGACAAAAGAAAACACATTTTTCTTTTAGGATTCAGATTGAGCCTATAACTTTAAAATTTACTTCAATTATTTTTTCTTTGATTTTTTTTTGTTATTCTTTGTTGAAAAGCAGAAAAGGTATGTTCAGGAGTGTGCACGTGTCTGTAGTACTCTATGGCAGCAGTTTTGCAACGTTATACATTAGCAAGAGCACTAGATGGCAGCAGTAGTGCCTGTCATGTAGTTCTCCAGACACGTGCACACTACCTATCTAGATATCTCTTCAACAAAGACTAACAGAAGAACGAAGCAAATTTGATAATAGAAGTAAATTTAAAACTTTTTCAATATTGTATGTTCTATCTGAATCGATTAAAAAAAAAATGTTTTGATCTCTAGGGGTTATAAGGAAGAAAAAAAAATCTATGCAGAATTATAGGCCCCTAAAAAGAGAGGGTCATAAAGGAGGTTGGTGAATCAGTAACTTTTAGACTGAATGAAATTATACAAGTCTCTTAGTAGGTATATTTTTATCTTAATGTGGAATAAAAATATATAAAAACGTGATAAAAGATCTATATGTTTACACAACTCTGTATACCCTTGGACTGTTTATATTGTAAATTTGGATTTGCATCAATAAAGCTCTTTTAAAAAAAAAAAAAAAAAAAAAAACACGTGATAAAACTATTTACTGGAAAACCTATTTAACTGAAGTTTCATATGGGGAGAGGTATATGGAAATTACCTATATACTTTGCCACAAAAAAAAAAAAGTATTTTTCCAAAAGCTTTAGACAATTAAAATGCTAGACGGTACATAAATGTGAATCTGAAGTGCATATCTAGCACATGCACGAGAGGACAGGAAAAGCAATTACAAAACCTGTGATAACTATCTTAGGGAGCATTTTTGCAAAACTCAAGCATATTACAAAAATGTCTCTAAGTGATTATAAAACTGCCCTGCTGTGTATTTCAAATGCTCGTTTAGTTCTCCTTATAAAAAGGACAGTAAAAGTACAAAAAAAATTAACCTGTTATGGTTCAGATAGTACATTACATTTTTAAACAACTGTCATATTTAATTCTATTATCTAATTTGCTTTGTACTCTTGGTACCTTTTGATGAAAAGCATACCTAGATGGGCTCAGAAGTAGCAATGCACTACTGGGAGCTAGCTGGTGATTGGTGGCTGCACATATGCCTCTTGTCATTGGCTCACTACTGTGTGCGGCTAGCTCCCAATAGTGCATTGCTGCTTCTTCAACAAACATTACCATTGATAATAGAAGTAAACTGGACAGTTGTTTAAAATCACATGTTCTATCTGAATCATGAAAAAAAACTAACAATTTTGGATGTCATGCCCCTTTAAGATAATGTAAATGTGATTAATACAAAATTAGCTTAAAATGTGGCAATAGCAATTTTACAACAAAGTGCGTATTGGCCAGTTTTGCTTACCTTCCTGTACAAGGCGAAGCACATCCCTTCTTAAAGCCTCATTCTGTTGCTCCCACCAGCGAGAGAAAAAAGCAGTTTCAACATAAATAAATCTTTTCCCTGGGTCCGAGATGAGTTGAGGGATTACGGAATCCAGAATATACTGCACCCCAGCATGCTGAATTTCATTGAGTGCTAGAATACAAATAAATAAAAATCTGGGTCTCCTGATCGGAAATGCTGTTCTGGTATTAAGACGTATCAGAGGTGTCTAACTATTTCATGTAAGACTCACACTTAATTTATTCTTCCTCCTCACAGGGTCAGTATACAAACTTTAGAAAACACATCCGAATATATAAACAAACTTCCCATTGGTAATTACTTAGCCAGATAAGCATTAAAATCAGATATGGTCCTTTAACAAAACTGAAAAAACCAAATGCATGCGAGAAAAAGAAATTAGAGGATTAATTTGTTCTCTTCTGATTATATATAATCAGCAAGTGGCACAATATTGTGAAAGATTCTATTTTGTACTATCACTTCTACATCAAGTAAGACTGTTACATTGTTTTGATTATTGGATTTCAGCGCTTTCGTCTTGTGTGTGTGTATATGTATATATATATATATATATATACACATACATATATATATATATATATATATATATATATATATATATATATATATATATATATATATATATATATATATATATATATACACACACATATATACATACACAATTCAGGAAGGAAACGAGGAATCACAGAACTCTATGCCAAAGTGGATTTATTCAAACAAAAAGTATGTAGCACAATCACAGTATGCAAGGGGTGCTAGATCTGATGCGTTTCGCGCATGCTCACATGCGCTTCATCAGAGATCTACAGGTGTTCACCTGTGATCAGGTTAAATACTGTGTAATAGCCAATAGTGTGAAAGTTAAACAATGCTAGTCACATGAGTGAATAAGTAATAGTGATGTTAAACATAAAACAATGTGAATTACTGTGATAATAAAAATTAAATGTAAATACAAACAGTTGTGCTCATAAGTTTACATACCCTGGCAGAATTTATCATTTCTTGGCCATTTTTCAGAGAATATGAATGATAACACAAAAACTTTTCTTTCACTCATGGTTAGTGTTTGGCTGAAGCCATTTATTATCAATCAACTGTGTTTACTCTTTTAAAATCATTATGACAACAGAAACTACCCAAATGACCCTGATCAAAAGTTTACAAACCCTGGTGATTTTGACCTGATAACATGCGCACAAGTTGACACAAAGGAGTTTGAATGGCTATTAAAAAGGTAACCATCCTCATCTGTGATCTGTTTGCTTGTAATTAGTGTGTGTGTATAAAAGGTCACTAAGTTTCTGGACTCCTGACAGACCCTTGCATCTTTCATCCAGTGCTGCACTGACGATTCTGGATTCTGAGTCATGGGGAAAGCAAAAGAATTGTCAAAGGATCTGCGGGAAAAGGTAGTTGAACTGTATAAAACAGGAAAGGGATATAAAAAAGATATCCAAGGAATTGAGAATGCAAATCAGCAGTGGTCAAACTCTAATCAAGAAGTGGAAAAGGAGGGGTTCTGTTGAAACCAAACCACGGTCAGGTAGACCAACTAAAATTTCAGCCACAACTGCCAGGAAAATTGTTCGGGATGCAAAGACAAACCCACAAATAACTTCAGGTGAAATACAGGACATGTGGTGTGGCTGTTTCAAGATGCACAATAAGGAGGCACTTGAAGAAATATGGGCTACGTGGTCGAGACGCCAGAAGAAAGCCATTACTACGCAAATGCCACAAAGTATCCTTCTTACAATATGCCAAACAGGAGAGAGACAAGCCTCAAACCTTTTGGCACAAAGTCATTTGGAGTGATGAGACCAAAATTGAGCTTTTTGGCCACAACCAAAAACGCTACATTTGGAGAGGAGTCAACAAGGCCTATGATGAAAGGTACACCATTCCTACTGTGAAACACGGAGGTGGATCGCTGATGTGTGAGCTACAAAGGCACAGGAAATTTGGTCAGAATAGATGGCAAGATGAATGCAATATGTTATTAAACAGAACGCCTCATTTTCTACTTCTTGATTAGAGTTTGAACACTGCTGATTTGCATTCTCAATTTCTTGGATATCTTTTTATATCCTTTTCCTGTTTTATACAGTTCAACTACCTTTTTCCCCACAGATTCTTTGACAATTTTTCTTTCTTTCCCCATGACTCAGAATCCAGAATCGTCAGTACAGCACTGGATGAAAGATGCAAGGGTCTGTCAGGAGTCCAGAAACTCATTGAACTTTTATACACACACACTAATTACAAGCAAACAGATCACAGGTGAGGATGGTTACCTTTAATAGCCATTCAAACCCCTTTGTGTCAACTTGTGTGCATGTCATCAGGCCAAAATCACCAGGGTATGTAAACTTTTGATCAGGGTTATTTGGGTAGTTTCTGTTGTCATGATGATTTAAAAAAAAGAGTAAACACAGTTGATTGATAATAAATGGCTTCAGCCAAACACTAACAATGAGTGAAAGAAAAGTTTTTGTTTTATCATTCATATTCTCATATATGTGTGTATGTATAATTATATATATATATATATATATATATATATATATATATATATATATATATATATATATATATATATATATATATATATATATATATATATATATATATATACATATACACACACACCACAGGTAGCCCTCAGTTTACGCCGGGGTTAGGTTCCAGAAGGAATGGTTGTAAATCAAATCTGTTGTAAACTGAAACCCAGTTTATAATGTAAGTCAATTAGAAGTGAGGGAGTTAGGTTCCAGGCCCCTCTCAAAATTGTCATAAGTAATACCTAATACATTATTTTTAAAGCTTTGAAATTAAGACTTTAGATGCTAAACAGCATTATAAACCTAATAAAATAATCACACAACACAGAATATATATAATTAAACTAAGTTAAATGAACAAAAACCATTTGCTAAACAGCATTATAACCCTAATAAAATAATAACACAACACAGACTTCACTTGCATTTTTCTGCAAACACTTCTTTCTATGCATTCCAATCTGGACTGATTTATAGACAGGAAGATCTTGGTCCTTTGAAATCTGCTTGATAGCTCAGGTCTGGTTCAACTGATTAATTTCAGCTTGCTTGGCTTTGCTGCAACACAAGCGGACAGCTCCACCTACTGGCTATTTTAATCAATGCACTGCTTCTCAATGCTTTTCAATAGCAGTCACATGACTGGAAAAAAAGGTTGTTATTCTGAAAACGGTGTAAACCGAGGGCCACCTGTATGTATGTATGTATGTATGTATGTATGTATGTATGTATATATATATATATATATATATATATATATATATATATATATATATATATATACACATACACACACGCACATATAAATCTTTTTGTACTGCTGCTGGCTTGTAGCGGTAACACTAGTTTTAACTTTATTTAAATTTAAGCTGCTGTCCAGCTGCTCCTCCGCTATTCTGAAGACATTTACCATAGGAAATAGACAAATGGATAGTCATTAACATATTGCAAACAACCCCCCTTAAATATTCTCTGACACACACAGACCAGACCCCTTACCTCCATAGTAATACTGGTCCACAGTTTTCAGCCAACCCACATCATTGTGAGTGTGAGGAATGAGGTGCACATTAAGAAACTCGTTTGGTGCTTTATTACATGTCTGGAAGGAACATGAGAAAGAACCAGGTCACTAGAATGTATCAAATGTTATTTACATTCCAATCTCCTATACACTCCTGTCACAGTCTCAGTATATACTCTTCCACTCTATATCCTTGCATCCCTGTCTGCCTCTCTCTTATAGTATAACTTTCTGCAACTGTCTCTCTCTTTTCTTATCTTGTCACTATTTATCTCTCCTCTTATATTCTACACTTTTACATAAACAGTATCTCACAAAAGTGAGTATACCCCTAACATTTTTGTAAATATTTTGTTATATCTTTTCATGTGACAACACTAAAGAAATTACACTTTACTACAATGTAAAGTAGTGAGTGTACAGCCTGTATAGCAGTGTAAATTTACTATCCCCTCAAAATAACTCAACACAGTCATTAATGTCTAAACCGTTGGTAACAAAAAGAGTACACCCTTAAGTGGAAATGTCCAAATTGTGCCTAAAGTGTCAATATTTTGTGTGGCCACCATTATTTTTCAGCACTGCCTTAACCCTTTTGGGCATGAAGTTCACCACTGGAGTCCTCTTCCACTCCTCCATGACTACATCCCGGAGCTGGTGGATGTTAGAGACCTTGCGCTCCCCCTCCTTCCGTTCGAAGATGCCCCACAGATGCTCAATAGGGTTTAGGTCTGAAGACATGCCTGGCCAGTCCATCACCTTTACCCTCAGCTTCTTTAGCAAGATAGTGGTCGTCTTGGATGTGTGTTTGGGGTCATTATCATGTTGGAATACTGCCCTGCGGCCCAGTCTCCAAAGTGAGGGGGATCATGCTCTGCTTTAGTATGCCACAGTACATGTTGGCATTCATGGTTCCCTCAATGAACTGTAGCTCCCCATTGCCAGCAGCACTCATGCAGGCCCAGACCATGACAATCCCACCACCATGCTTGACTGTAGGGAAGACAAACTTGTCTTTGTACTACTCACCTGATTGCCGCCACACACGCTTCACACCATCTGAACCAAATAAGTTTGTCTTGGTCTCATCAAGCCACAGGACATGGTTCCAATAATCCATGACCCTTAGTCTGCTTGTCTTCAGCAAACTGTTTGTGGGCTTTCTTGTGCACCATCTTTAGAAGAGGCTTCCTTCTGAGACGACAGCCATGCAGACCAATTTGATGCAGTGTGCGGCGTATGGTCTGAGCACTGACAGGCTGACCCCCCCACCCTTCAACCTCTGCAGCAATGCTGGCAGCACTCATACGTCTATTTCCCAAAGACAACCTCTGGATAGGATGCTGAGCATGTGCACTAAACTTCTTTGGTCGACCATGGCGAGGCCTGTTCTGAGTGGAACCTGTCCTGTGAAACCGCTGTATGGTCTTGCCCACCGTGCTGTAGCTCAGTTTCAGGGTCTTGGCAATCTTCTTATAGCCTAGACCAGCTTTATGTAGAGCAACAATTCTTTTTTTCAGATCCTCAGAGAGTTCTTTGCCATGAGGTGCCATTTTGGACTTCCAGTGACCAGTAGGAGAGAGTGTGAGAGCGATAACACCAAATTTAGCACACCTGCTCCCCATTCACACCTGAGATCTTGTAACACTAACGAGTCACATGACACCGGGGAGGGAAAATGGCTAATTGAGCCCAATTTGGATATTTCCACCTAGGGGTGTACTCACTTTTGTTGCCAACGGTTTGGACATTAATGGCGGTGTGTTGAGTTATTTTGAGGAGACAGCAAAATTACACTGTTATACATGCTGTACACTCAATACTTTACATTGTAGCAGTATCATTTCTTCAGTGTTGTCACATGAAAAGATATAATAAAAATATTTTAAAAATGTGAGGGGTGTACTCACTTTTGTGAGATACTGTATATCCAGTAATTGCCCCATCTTATTACGGAAAATGTCACTGTTACATTTAAAACACTTTTTACTTCTGTGATTACCTTATTTCTAAGCCTCTGCAGACTGCCCCTTTATCTCAGTTCTTTTGACAGACATGCATTTTAGACAATCAGTGCTGACTCATAAATAAAGCCAATGGAGTGAGCACAATTTTATCTATATGACACATGAACTAGCAATGTCTAACTGTGAAAAAAATGTCAAAATGTACTGAGATAAGAGGCAGTTCAACTGCTTAGAAATTAGCATATGAGCCTGCATAGGTTTGGCTTTCCAGAAAGAATACCAAGAGAGCAAAGCAAATTCGATGATAAAAGTAAATTGGAAAGTTGTTTAAAATTGTATGCCTATTGGAATAATGGAAGTTTAATTTTGTCTAGACTGTCCCTTTAAGATGGCTTCTCCCAGATCTCTAGCTTTGTCAGATTGTATGTTGTTTAAAGTAAAGGTAAAGTTTTGAGTATTTGAAAAGCCCAATACACATTCATTCTTCAATATCAATAAAAAGCAGTTGCTAACTTTATTTCACGGTTCAGGCTACATTTTGGATGATATATAATTTTTATTTTGTGTAGCATTTATTTCTTTGCTGACTCCTCCCAGCTGCTACTTCCATGTTTCATCTTCGAAATCTGTCCCACCCGCTCTCTACGTCGGCTAATTGCGCTTGCACGGCGAAAATTTATTCTGCGCATGAGCAACTTTCACTTGATACATAGTTCTCAATGACAGAAAATATTCATTAAATACTATAGTGACTGAGATTGCAATATAATATTGCAATACGCATAATATTGCAGACGCATAATATAATCAGATGTTCTCAGCAGAATTGCAAGATCAGTCACACGGAGCATGCACATCTCATGAACGAGCATCGGGAGGAAGTAAGAGGATTCAAGTTTGACGCATGCGCTCATGGCTCGAGTGACGTAGTAATGGATGGGCTGACCCCCCCGGGGGGAAACGATAATTGGAGGACACAATATATGTAGATTGTCAATCAAGTCTTCCAAAACGGTGGGCGGAGGAAAAATAGACGTCGTCGGCTACTTATAAAGGTAGAAATCTAAGTTATGTAGTAGCATTTTAAAAATGATGAATTAAACTTAGGCTAATTTTATATAAACTTAAATATGTCGTCAACAAGTGTGGTAAACTTTACCTTACCTTTAATGCTGCATACTCACTAAAGATTGGGTTTATGAGTGGGCTATGGTGGATCAGCTACATAAAATCACATAATTCCGATGGAGCATGCGATTTTAAGCAACTTTCTAATTTACTCCTATTGTCAATTTTTCTTTGTTCTCTTGGTATCTTTATTTGAAAAAGCAGGAATGTAACCTTATGAGCCGGACCATCTTTGGTTCAGCACCTGTGTAGCACTTGCAGATTGGTGGCTAAATGTAGCCAGCAATCGCTATCTAGGGTGCTGAACCAAAAATGGGTCATCTCCTATGCTTACATTCCTGCTTTTTCAAATAAAGATACCAAGAGAATGAGGAAAATGAGATAATAGGAGTAAATTAAAAAGTTGCTTAAAATTGCATGCTCTGAATCATGAAAGAAAAAAAATGTGGGTTCAGTGTCTGCTCACTAGACAAAATCACAATTCTTTAATATATGTAAAAAGATAGTACTGTAATATGTTATACTCAAACAATAATAAATCAATGTATGTCTGACCCCTGCAAAGGTGTTAAATACATAGTTAAAATCATCTGAATAGCAGAAAAGCTGGACACAAGAGACTCATAGCCACAAACCACCAGCTAGCTACCTGTAGTGAATTACACTTTATATGAATCATTACAGTAATGTCCCTTTAACTTATTTTTTTGAAATTCTTAGGGATTCTTAACAATTACACCTTCATGTCCATGTAACATAATTTACTATAACCTCCTAAAACTGTATAGTACGTGTATCCCTTGCCAGTCAGGTCAGTTTCTCACACTCATGTCCTGTCACTACCCCTGTCCCTGTACTGCACCTACTTGTCACTGTGCATGTTTATCCAACGTCCTCTGTAACACACTAATGTTCATTTAACAGACCATATTCTTTATTAGGACTATCTCATTAATAAAGACTTCTTCGATGCCATCAATCCCAGTACTTCCTCATATTCCCTCTATTGCCATCACTAACAAAGCCCTCTAGAATTTTTAGTTCTTTCCTCCAGCTCCTTTCCCTTTATCTGCTCTTAACGCCCGCACGTATCCCCTCCTTAGATCTCTCACCTCTACGCCGCAACTTTCCGCCAGGCTCCATAGGCACAGTAGCAACAGGAGCACTCGCAGCCTGAGATGCTCCATAACAATCTGTCATGTGACGGTAGCGGCTAATTCTCAATCCTTTAACAAATTCTGACATCACGTGACTGCAGTGATCACATGGTACAGAGAAATGAGGAAGCATTAGCGTGGGAGACTCAAATCAATAGGAAGGAAACTATTATGTTTCGCTTATGCAGCTGTGTGCTTAGACATAAAGATTTCTCAACTGAGTAACGGTTTATGCTGGACATGAAAGACAGCACTGAGAAGAATGCTTGTCTTCATTTTCTTTATGAAACAAGAAGCTGGGATCCTGATTCAGACATCAACTCTCCCTGAAGATCAGGGAATCTCCCTGATTGTAATAGCGCCTCCCTGATGCCAGCAAATGGAATGCAATCTCCCTGAAACTCCAAGTACCATGATCCAATGTGGCCAAAAACCGGAAAAATGTTTGTTTAAGGAATGCCTTTAGTTGCTGGGACATTATAGAACCCTTAAAGCATGCATCAGTAACCAAAAAGCCCCCACTGATTTAATAAAATAAAATACAAATACTACCTTATTTACTGCACGTAATTAAACTTCGTATTCTAAAATATTTAAGCATCCAACAAGCGTACGATCACTGGACAATAGGTTTGTTGTATGTGGTTGTGCAAAAAGCTACTTTTTTTTTCAATGTGAGTTTAGTGGAAAGCTACTTTAATGATAATTCTCTATCTTATTTAAGGTTACAGTGTGTCCAATATAGAACTTGGGAGGGGGGGTAGGCGGCGCAGTAACGGGTGAAGCCACCTCCCTGAAATAATGAGTTTTTGCAGGTTGGGATGTCTGCTGATTAGGGATTCATATCAGACACCCAAGATATTTGTTGTTGTTTTTTTACAGCTCTAAGTTCTTTTAATTTTTGCTAGAACCATGAAGACCTGGGTGTGGGAGAAGATTAGGGATGGATGCCAACATGTTTTAATTCTTTATTATTTACTTTGTAGAAATATTGTATTTTATATGAATATGGGGTGGAGATTAAATATCAGTCATTAGTGAAATTCAGCTAGAATTATTAAAAACATTTTATATATATATATATATATATATATCAGAGGCGTATTTAGGTTTTGTGCTGCCCTAGGCACTCAAAATTTTGCTGCCCCCCCACCCCAGTTTTAAGGCATTTTTTTATAGACTTTTTTTTTGGTCAGGGTGTAAAAAAAAAAAAAAAAAAAAAAAGTCTTTAAGTAGATGTTCACCAGGGCTTGCATTCACTATGGTCACACACACACATATTATATATATACAGAGTGAGTTATATATATATATATATATATATATATATATATAATATGTGTGTGTACATGTCTCTCATATATATATACACACACACTACTAAGTCCCAGCCCCATGTCTGCTCCCTTCCCCCACTCTTTCAAAAGTGTCAGAAATAGCACTGAGTAAAAGCTTGCTGGAGACACAGCTTTCGTTACTGACAATGCAGTAAAGAAAGAAGACCAGCAGCAAAAAAAGAGACAGCATTTTTTTAGTTAATAAACATCATACCCCCCTTGTCGGCTGTTGTGTTCATACTGACAGCCCAACTCCCGCTGCTTTCACTGAGTTCCGTGGGAGTCTGGGAGAGCAGACATTCTCCAGCTGTCATCCCTGCACTTCTCCACTCCACAGCCTGATTTTACCTCAGGAGTAGGAGTCGGAGTCTTTAGTGCACATACCGGCATTTCAAAAGCATTTTTTTTTGCTTCTTAATGTGGCTGGGCAGTGGGGCAGTATATTAGGCATGCAAACGGAGCTTATTAAAAAGTAAGTATTTTTTTCTTTTCATTTCAGTGAGCATGGCAAAATTTACTGAGCCTTATTTCCCCCTGCCTTTTTAATAAGCTCCGTTTGCATGCCTAATATACTGCCCAGCGGCAGCCACATTAAGAAGAAAAAAAAATGCTTTTAAAATGAGCGGGTAACCGGTGAGACTTAGTTCCTCTAATGCCGCCCTCCTCCTCTGCTATTTTATTGCCTACAGGCTCGCTACACACAGTATACACAAGCACACACTGTGTAACTGTACAGGGCACCGCAGGTAATAAAATAGCAGAGGAGGAGGGCGGCATTAGATGAAGGCGAAACCACACTGACTGTACAGTGTACACAGCTACAGAAAATACACTGAAGTGTCACTGAGTCCTCTGACTCTGTCAGCATGTGAACTAATGCTTTTGGCTGTGGCTGCCCTTCCCTACCTGAGTTAAGCCAGTTCAGCCCCCTCCAGTCCTTAGGCTCCTCACCACTGATAACAAAGTTCTTGTGTTGCGGCTTGCTAGACAGGAAGGCGGGCGGGTGGGCAGCTTGTCAAAAACGTCACGTGACATGGCAAAAAGCCGGTCACGTGACCACCGCGCAAATTTGAATTTTTTTTTCCTTCAGGCACATATTTAGTGCAACAGAGAAGTGCCGCCCCACAAAATCTGCCGCCCTAGGCACGGGCCTCGTTGGCCTATGCAGTAATACGCCCCTGATATATATATATATATATATATACATACATTTTAAACTTGCATTTAAAATAGAAATTAAAACATAGTAACAGGAAATAGTAAATTAGCTCATGAAACCTACATTTTGTTTTCCTTTCATGGTTATGAAAGGGCATGCAATTTTATATAATATTATATAACTATAACAAACTTTCCAATTTACTTCTATTGTCTA